>NC_056725.1:796094627-796194627 GCF_019279795.1 Protopterus annectens
GATCAGTTCAGCTGTGGAGGAAGAGATAATGGCAATAATTACATACATTCATGTACATACATCTACATATATAAATACATTTTCCCTGTTGTTGAATGACTGTGCTGCATGATAAGTTTGAGAAAACTTCACACTTATGTACAGCTCAAATGGCTTAGGGGTAATTCATTGGATCTATGGTATACAGGTTCCTGAGTTCGAGACTTGCAATGGCTGATTATTTTATTGCTGGGCAGAATAAGGGCTGTTGGATACAGAGTGATTAAGGCACTTTTAAGCAGATGTAAGTGGGTTTATGTGGGTTTGCACAGCAGCAAGCAAAGCTAACTTCTGGTTAAATAATCTTACAGACAGCCTGACAGTGCTTAATCTTTGCAGCCATTGCTTGCCACCATGCAAACAGGCTTAAACCCGCTTACTACTCTTAATAGTGCTTACTCCCGCTTACCCCTTCACTAATTTCTTTAAAGGAAAAGAAAAAAGTTCTGATAGGAAAGTGGTGAAAAAAGGGGGCATGCAGAGGGAAGACAATAGGAAAAGTAGCTAAGGGATATGCAAGATGGGTGTAAGGAAGGTCCATAGCTGTCCATTTCTTCTACAGCAGCAGCTGTGCATATATACTGAATTTGGAGGCAGATTTGAACACTCAAACCCATGAAAGAAGGGTGAGGACAACAATAATGTGTTGTAAAGCCAATTAGACCAGATTACATCTGTCCAGTGGACACTTGTGTGAAATGGACAGCTATGTATGTGGCAAAATTTTGGGGGAGGGACAGATTGCTCTTTTTTTAAGGTGATAGTGGGATGTTGGGGAAGGATTGGAGGTATATTTGGAGAGGTAGGTTGCATAGGAAGACAGAAAAGACAGACAAGCCAGCATACAGTGGTGGTATATGATACATGCAGGGGTAAACACCTTGGACAGGGAGGGTTGTTTGGAAATCAGAAGCCCACAAGCCCCCAAATGGAAACAGTGTGACTGAGGTCCCCACCCATGGGCAGTCACCACTGCACCTTCAGAGCTCTGAAGGTGGCTGTACTGGGGGCTGAGCAGGAGGGCAGGCTGACCCTCTAAATGCACCACCTGCTCTCAAGCTGGCATAGCAGATCTCCAAACTCCCTTCAGAGATCGCTATGCACCAATCCCCAGACCTGACTTTGGGTGACAGGAACCTGTCCAAGCCCGCTCCCAGGGGAGGATGAGCCCCATCCCCTGAGGCAATTCCACCCAAAGGTGGTGCAGGACCAGCAGACGAGGAGGTCCCAGGGTGGGTCCCAGACATACTGGGGCCTGGTGCCATGGCCAGATGAGGTGGGAGAAGTGGGTCCACTGGGCCCAGCCTTCCCAAACATGCTTTGCTGTTGCAGTTTTAAAACATATGTGGGTTAGTAAAAGTCAACACAATGCAGAATTAGTTATAACAGCATGCATAGATATTCTTATTAACCCAAAACACCAGATTTGGAACAGTTGCACAGCAAACACAACACATGCATATATGGAACCACAGTGGCCATTACAATGGCATGCAGGTTACATTGATAGCAACAGGCCACCAATGGTAGTATTTCAACATGGAACATTAATAGAAACACATTTCAATATTTATTGAACAACAGGACATATGTCCCAACAGTAGGTTTGGTGTAAACATACCCATTGATTTGTGTATTTAGATTATTGTTGCAGATATGGTGGGGGGTAATGGAAATTAACAACTTTTATAGCCTTGTAGTACTTTCAATTTTAATGATCATTGCTCTAAACATTAAGGTAGAGGTATTATTATAAAACCCTATGGCCTTGGATTGGGCAGTGGTATGTTTGTACACAGTGTATACTTCAACTGTCTTATAGCTAAATTCTACATCTCTTACCTGGTGACCTGTGGAGGGAATGTTTGTTAGCACTGCCTGACTGTTTCTACACATATTCCCCGATTCCAAGTTAATATTAGGCATATACCTCTCAACCCCTTAATGCACACACTCTGCACAAAGCTTGACAACATGGGCGTACAAATAGGGACATATTTTGAATATTGCTCTCATAAACCTGGAGAGTTGCTAGAGTGACATGATTTGTTTTATTATACATTTTCTGAAGGTTTTGAGGTCTGAAAATCAAATGTATGTCATAATTTAGTGACTACAGTTCCGAGATCATCCCACTGATTTGCCAGGGGGACAGAGGAACAGACAGAAAATATGAGCGAATTATGTGGACATTCTGAAAAAATCTGTACAGCCGAGAGGTATGATTAAGCATACAGCTTGCTACCCCTCCCAGAATTCGAACCACGGTTATGTATGCTAAAAATACAGCAATTTTAAGTTTCATCAGTGTGCTATTTGTATATTGTTGTCTTATCTTTTCAGTGTTTTCTGTCTAAGTCTCTCTTGGTTGTACAATCTGATCTTGTACTTACAACAGTCTTATAAAGACATTCCTAGACATTTTTTATGTAGCACAGTATGGGTAACAGTGGTTAACACAACATTACTATTCAGAGAATGCAACAATAAATGCCATACAATACCAGAGTAAACACAACCAGTCCAGGATTTAGAGCTTTATTTCCAGGCAGTTACAGTTTTATTTAAATATGACCTATATGGGATGATTACTGTCATATTGTCTGGTTTATTCAGTACAACCTATACACAGTTTTTATACTGCCATGTGACTTTCTACTACTTTATATTTATTTGGTATGACTACTGCAAGCAGGATTGTTACTCAACAGCCTTGCTACACAGCCTTTGCAGCCTACTAGCATGGGCTTCCTGATTCACAGCCCACTCAACTGCAGCTGTAAGGGAAATAGAGAAATATTTAGGCATACCTATCCATCATATACACAGGCTGGACATTAGTAAACAGTTATTAGTATGAGTACTTACACACTGCTGGGACATCATCCCTCTGTCTTGCTTCTTAGACCCACTCATCCAAGAGCTCCCTCTTTCTCTGCTTCAAGTCAGGATAGTTGTGCCGGACATGCTCACCAGTCCGAGGGATACCAGTGGCACTGGGGAGATCACGGGCCAGATGGTTCCAAGCTTCTGCTTTATATTGGGAGCCTTGGTACTGGCCCTGCAGCAGTCTCTCATCATGGTTATGTACCAGGAATCCTACTATGACCTTGGACTCCTGTATGCCAAGCTGCAACCAGTTATGAGCTGTATTCCCACCTGTGGGGTTTAAATATGGCTGATTTTCCACCCTTTGCCGTGATTGGACGGTTTTGAACATGCTGAGCTGAGCTAAGCTATGGGCAAACCTGCTTAGCTAAGGTTGTCAGTGCTAAAAGGGACAGGTTCAGCACTGCTTACCAATGGGCAAATCCACTTAGCTGAGCTACTCATTGCTTAGCAGTCATATTTACACAATGCTTACACCTGGTAAGCAGAGCTGTGAAATGCTTAGCATTGCTTATTTTTCATTTTGCAGACTATCTGCTGGATGGCATTGATTCATCATTCATTACATATTATAAATTTGTTTACTGTCCCTGACATCTCCCAGTGTGCTTTTATTACATTTATTCACGCGTGACTATACTGTATGGGGCACTTGTATTTATATGGGGGATTCAGAACTTTATTAAACTGACACCTCACATCTGGACCTAATGCAGTACTATGGTTAACAAATATATGTTATTTAGTAGCTAATAATAAAAAAAAATGTTTATGTACTTCTTTCACATGTAAACTGCAAATTAGTTACAGTGGGGATCAAACAGAGAATGGCTGCTTGTAAAGCATACGCTCTAATCACTACACTATTGCAGTACTGCTGAAGTTGGATGTCTCTTCCTATTTAATTTCTTGTGCTGTTTAAGCTGGACTAAGCATAGCTAAGCAACGGTCACACCTGTGCAGCTATGCTTAAACTTTATCGCATTTATAAAAAAAAAATATTTGTTGTTTTTTTTATTTGTACCCTTCAGAATATCCCTGCTAATGCTGAACCTGTTATTCTATCTACTTTCTGCTTTGTGGGGCAGTTGTCCCTTTTGGCTTAGTCCACATTCCTTACTCTGATGGTTTGGGAGGTGTGAGCTATGTGTTTATGCTACCTGTGTTATCCTAACAACTTCTGGCTTGGTAGGGATGATTGTCCCTTATGGCTTTGACTAGATTTGGTATTCTGATGGGTTGGGAGTGTTCGAGCATTCTTACTCATTTTAAATTGACAAAAAGCACTTCTAGAGTGCAGGGGGCATGTATATTGTGAGATATCTGCTCTCAGACACACCCCCTGTGCTCATACACAGAACCATGTCCATTTTAGAGCATGGCAGCGCACCTTCATAAATATGCATGGCGCGCTGTTGTGCTGAACAGGAACGGTCCCTCCCATACAAGAATAACTTATTCCTGCACGGCTGCTTGCTGAATCACAGGGATAGTGTTTAAATTGGCCATTCTGTGAAAGGTTCTGTCTTTGAATTCAGTCAAATGCTAATGACTTTAGTAAAATTATTTGTAAATTTCAATAAGCTGCTTATACAATTTATTTGTTATTATTAGAATAAACTAAAGAAAAACTACAGGATACAGGGTGGCCTGTATAAGAAACAACTGCAAAGGCTTGTCAAAAATGTGATATGCTGATTGATGATAGTGCTGTCTTCTGTGTGAGATCAAAGAGCATAGACATCTTCCCTTTGATTTGAATCCAGAAGACTGAGTGTATATAACCCCAACTGCTAGTCAGTAATCATGATGCACATCTGTTGCACTGAAACACATTTGCAATTCATTAGGCTGCAGGTGGAGTACATTGCTGACTTCAGTGCATCAGACTAAAAGCACCCCCTGCAGTGAGTGTATATGTTTCAACGTCTGTATTACCTTTGCCTCTAGCTTCCTCTGTGTGGACTCACAAAATTATTCATACCATTTCTTGGCCGATAGAAATATTTTCTGCAACATGGGATGAGTCAGTTTATCTTTATGTTCAGCAGTCTCAAAATGTGACATTCAGATTCTTGTGCTTTTTCTGTTTTTTTATATGAGAAAAATATTTATAAACTTTGAATAGGCAAAATGTAATGTTACACTGCATCACATATGATTCACATTTATGCTTTGTCTTCACTTTCTTACACTATGCTGCTTTATCACCCATGCAGCATTTTTCAAGCAGAGACTTTAGCTACTTTGTTGATACTGCTTGCATAGTTGTATGACTGGTGATCTGTCTGGGTTAGAGGACCCAGGTGGAAGTCATTAACAGTTTTACTGTCAGACCAAATATGATACCTAAAATTGTAAAGTTTTCGCAGCACAACACTTCTTCAGAAAGAGTGTGACTGCAGATAAATGCAAAATTATTATATCTACTGAAGTAATTATTTATTTTTGGTGTGTTCATTCATTTACTTATTTTGTGATGAGTTAATAAAGAGAGGTACTCAGAATAGCATACATAATTACAATACATGTGCTTGACACACACACACACACACACACACACACACACACACACACACACACACACACACACACACACACACACACACAGATATAGATAGATATATAGATAAATAGATATATATAGGATAACCATAAAAGCTGAAATATCCAATACAATGAAAAACAAAACCAATAGGCAGAAGATGTGTTAAAACTATATTTTACTAACAAAAAATAAAAATAAACAAGATAAGCGCTTTCATATTCAATCCAGGTACTTCATCAGATCTAAATTCAAAATACAAAGTGCTTCTCTTTTATAAGTTAATGATTTAGATTATGTGACTTCAACAAGGGTTTAATAGGCACAAATTCATTTAACCCTTTCCCTTTTGTTGTCTGTGTGACACCAGTGCACTGGCCCAGTAATCAAGGAGCCTCAATCCTCAACACCAACACTAGTGAGGGGCATCCACATCGGGAAGGATAACAAATGCACACACAGTAAAGTACAATTTCCCTTAAGAGCACACATAGATCACAGTCAGTCAGGGGCTGGTTTCTCCCTTTCTCTCGAGATCCCAATAAGACTCCCCACTGGCACAGCTATAGGGTACAGGTCTCAGCCTAGTGGTCAAGCTAAAATCTCCAGCACCCTCTCTGTCCAATCTGTGCTATGTATCCATGCCCAAGTAGCTGACACACACACACTTTAAGGTATGAGTTATATACAAGCACACAGACACTCATGGGGAATGCTGGCACAGGTTCTCCAACTATGCCCCTTCCTGCCAGTCTATAAGGTAGTACCAGCTTCCACCAGCCACTAATATCAGCTACTAATAAGGCCCTTACAAAGGGTGCCCAATTTTACTGTGCAATATTATTATCCAAATAGTAAGTGTGACTGAGCAGCAAGGCTATTATAGTGGCTTTGTACAGTATCACTATATACATGCAATGTACTCTAGAGCTTAAATTATCTCTACACAAAACAGCCACAGTTGAAAGGTTTAAAAACATTTAATAACAAATAATAAAAACACAAGACAATACTTCTTACTACACAGTGCTAGTCAAAATTTCAGACATCACAGGAAAATGCTTAAAATAAAACTGTAGAATAGTTCTGACATAAATATAGAAAACAGCTAGACTAAACTTACTATGTTCTATCTTTTCCTAAGAGCAATCACAGTTCTAAATAAACTTACATACAGAGCAAAAGCAGAGTACTGGTGTGTTGTTGTCAGCGTTAGACAAAATCCAAAATTCTCTCTCTCTCTCTCTGTCAGTCTTTTAATTTGATAATACATCACTGCTGACTCATTTTAGATTACATCATTCTTCTCTGGTTCACAGGCTAACAGAAACTCACAGTTTAACATATCTTTGATCTTGAACCTGGTCAGGAAACCACAGAAATTAAAGACACTATATATATAAAATCTAGCAATTAACTCTGGTCTCAAAGCAATAGAAAGAATCTGCTGGTCCAGACATCACGGCTCCGAGTTTGAGATCAAGCAGTCATACAATGCTTGACTTATCAGTTTTCATCCAGCAGAGTGCACTGTTGTTACATTTTTGACATTCAACATTTAACACAATTTTCTTACATTTAAGAGAACAAGCCTGTGGCTTATATTAATATTTACAAATGACAGAATTATCTACAAAATTCTATTAGGCTGACAGCCTTCACAGCCTGTAGGTTAGTCATCCATTTAATCTCCATGCATTCAGTACGTGTTCTGATATCACCACCTCTTAAACCAGTATTACAAATTTCCAACACTATGAACTTAAAATAATGACTATTTTCTACAAGGCTTATATGTTTGGATAAAGCATTCTTGTTATCATTCCTATGCATACAATACAGGTGTTCCCTGATATGGTCTCTCAGGCAGTGATTGGTTTATCCAACACAGAACATTCTACAGGTCTCACAAGATGCTAAATATACAAGATTACTGGTGCTACAACTAGCATAAACATTAATCTCACAGACACGTTCAGTATCAGGATGTGCAAACAAATCATCACTTTGAATGTAGCTACACATATTGCAGTGATGGCATGGAAAGGTACCAGTCCTGTTAGTATTTGAGTTGGATCCTGATTGCATTAATGATTTATAACTTAGCATCTTTTTAATAGAGCAACGCTTTTTAAATCTAAAAGAGGATGTAAAAAACTAGTGTCTCTTTACATCTCTCATCAGACAAATGAATCCTCCAATGTTTCTTAATTATGCTACAGATAGAACTAGTATCATTTGAATATGTAAGACACATTCTCAGATTCTGAGAGGATGTATTATTACTCTCATTGTCCAAGTTTAATGTATTCCCAAAGAAAGGTTTTGTAAGAGTGTCCATTAGGGATATGGCTTCATTCTGTGTCATTGAAATTTCAGTGACATTATAGCCTCTTTTACCATAGTTATCAGCCATCTAATCAAAAGATGCATACATGTCACTGTCTCTAGTGTATAATCGTGCTGATCTGAAAAACTGATGATTCAAAACATTATGTTTTCTGTGTCTGGAGTGCATACTCTTGGCATGAATCACATTATTAGTTTTACAAGGTTTCCTGTGTAGGATTTTGTCTATACCCTCAGATGGTTTTACCACGGTGAAATCCAAAAAGCATATCTGTTCATGTGTCCATTCAAATGTAAAATGAAGTAAATCAGTGGTGTTGTTCAAATACTGTTTGAATTCACACAAACTTTTATACGTATTCCCCCACACAAAGAAAACATCGTCAACAAATCGATCATGGTATAGAATGGACCTAGAGAAAATGTTATTAGTATTAAAGACTTATTGAGACTCCCATTCTGCCAAAAGCATGTTGGCATAACTGTTTGTACATACCATGGCCATGGCTACCCCTGTACTCTGTAAATAAAACTTATCCATGAATACAAAGACATTAGTTCTAAAATAGTTTCTAGGAGGGTACAACTCAAATAAACTTTATCATTGCTATAGCTAGAGTGGTGACTCAAAAATATTCTCACTTAGTCAACTCCTATTTCATTTGGAATGCAAGTAAAAAGTGATGTAACATCTATTGTAACCAATATGACATCATTTATATAATGTGCTTTAGACCATTCACTTAACCTACACAGAAAATGCTTAGTATCTCTCAATATGGCATCAACATTGTCTAGTATAAGACAAGGCTGTCTCTCAGCATAAACTGACAAAGGCTCAGTAGCCCATCCTTTCCCTGATACTATAGGCCACATTGGTGGGTCAATGGGATTCTTATGTATCTTTGGGAGCCCATATATTTAGGGTATAACAGGATTTTTTACTAAGAAATAGTCATACAGTGATGTATCTATCACTCCTTCCATCAGCAATTCTTCAATAAGAGAGTGTATCTTATTAGTCAGATTCATTGCCTATGGCTTGGTATACTCCACATATGTGTTACTATTTCCTAACATAGTTTCCATAATTTCAACATAATGAATTGAGTCAAAAATAACTATCCCGCCCCCTTTATCAGCTTTGCGAAAACATATGTCGTCAATCAATTCTAGTAAAGCAGAAAACTCTTCACAACTTAAATTCTTACAGCCATTATGATTTTTCTTATTAAAATATTCATGTATATCATCTTAACATAATCTAAAAAAACGCCTCTACTAGAGGCAGATTTATAGGTGTGTACATACTAGGTTTCTTTAAAACAGAAACAGTCGAACTAGCACTGCCAAACTGTAACTTCAAAAACAAATTATGTACAAACAGTCTTAGATCATTAATAACATCAGTCAAAAATGAACTGCCTGCAGGAATAAAATTCAGCCCATAACTGAGTACCTTAGTCTGTTCATGATTTAAAATAACCTGAGAAACGTTAAAAATTATGTTCTCTGAATCTTGCTGCGGACTATAGCTCCTGTGTCTTGCTGGTCGGGCATCTGCTGTCTCTTTCTCATATTCCAGTTGTGGCTCATGGAACACCATCTTTCTTTTGGCTTTAATAGCTCTGGCAGATTGAGCTGTAAAAAGGTTGGTTTGTAGCAGTCAAACTACTGCTATTATTAGTTTTCTCATTCATATTCAAGCCCTTGGATTCAGGAGTAGGTATAACATTAAGGGCAGGAGAAGAGGCCTTTGTTGTATGTACTAACGCCTCTGTTCTAACAATATGCACATGCTCATTGTACACATCTTTAGAAACCACTCATCCAGAGCCTGTTTCTACATTACCATTGGATGGGACGGAGTCATTCACGGACAACAAGGGAACAGTACTGTTTGCCAGTCTTTTATCATCTGACCATGTAAAGATGTGTCCAGTACTAAAATTCTTTATATCCCTTAGCAATTTTTTCTTTTTAGTTTCTAGCAGGCACTTTTCATACAAATCTACATCAGAAAGTAGTTCACCAAGTTTATACTTGTAAGGGGCATACTCAGCAATATTGTTAATAGTGGGAATGTTCTCTAGAATTTCATTACATAGCTGAGATTCAACAGGAGCAAAATACTTTAACAACAAACGAATATAGCCAACACTTATATCTAAATGGAAGGTCCGCCATTCCTTAAGCAATTAAGGCAAATATCCAATAGAGTTCACATCATACATCAAAAGTAAAATAAGGCTGATGCAGAACTTAAGTAGTATAATGAGTAATTACAGAATGGGTGTCCTGTAGATCACACACTGATTGAAGAACAAACGTTCTCTAGCAGGGTGTTAATTTACAGGTAATGCTGCTTAAAAACAAGTCTGCTGTTTCATGGCAGCATATCAAGCTGACATAGAGCTTGGACTGAAAATAACCTAATGGCTGCCGTTATTTTACACACACTAAGTAGCACTTTTGGTGTTCAGTGATTGTAAAATATATATAAAAAAAGAAAATGAAAAAAAGTGTGGGTGTGTTTATGTCTGTGTGTGTGTGTATATGCATGCATGCAAGTGAAAGCGAGATTGAGCGAGCCATTATTTTTCACTTACTAAGTAGCAGTTTTGCTGTTTATCAAGTGTAAACTAAATAAACCAGAAAAAACTGTGTTTATGTTTCTGTCTGTCTGTGAGCATATGTATGCTTACATGCATGAAAGCAAGGTGTGTGTTCATATTTCATAGGGGTTTACTAGGCTAACAACCACAAGGACCTTTTTTAAGCCTAGCCATGCATCCCAAATCTCTGACGAGTTCTGATACCCTTGATAAGTGTAAGCATAGGCCTGGGAGATGAAGCATTTACAGGTTACCTGTTTGCATCAGAGACATAGGTGCCAAACCAGGATGAAGTTCCAGTTTCCCATCCAATTGTCCAAGTTGCACTTGACTTGGATTAGGGAGGAACTCTGCTTCACATGGATAGGGAGCCTGTTCCATAGACGGGGTAGTCTCTGAGATATATACCTATCTCTCCAGCAAGTCCTACTTATATCACAAGCAAGGTCTGAGTCTTTAGAATGGGTAGTTCTGATACTGTTTGTTTTGTGGACATGCAGGAGGTTCATCAGATTGGGGTCTGACAATGCCCTGTATGCCAGGTATAGATGTCCCCTCAAAAGCCAGTAGGAAACAGAACACAGGGATAGGGCCTTGAGGTGGTCAGCATAGGACATATTACTTATGCCATGTATTCTTTTAGTGAGGAACCTCTGTGAATGTTCCAGTTGTTGGATATGCCTAGTTAGTTACATACCAAAGGGGGCATTGTACTTAATGATAGGTCTGATGAATGCTGAATACAGTGGAAGAATGACTTCCTTGGACTTAGATGCCATACCTTTGTTTATAAGTTGCACAACATACAATGATTTCCTCACCACTATAGACACATGATGATCAAAGGCTAGATTGCTATCTATATGTGTCCCTAAGTCCCTGACTACTGGGTCAACTCTAAGGGGTGGTTTGTCAATATGATAATTATGATAGTGTGAGTGTGTGAGAGAGAGAGAGAGAGTGAAGAGTGAAAGTGATTGAGCACTGGCAGCAGAGCTGTTAACAGGCTTACATACCTATTGACCTCTTAGCTCAATATATCTGGATAAAGACTAAAATAAAGGGAGAACACAGGCTCAAAATAGGAACATATTTTAAATATTGTTGTTATAAAAAATACAAAGTTGCCCAAATAATAAGATTTGTGTTAACATGCTATAGTGTCTGTGTGAATGAGAGAGGCTGTTAGATTGATGTACCAGTAGCAGTAACATTAAAGAGGTTTGCATACCTCTTGACCTTTCAGCTCAAGAAATCTGGATAAAGTCTGAAATAAAGCAGGAGACACAAGCTCAAAAATAGGAACAGATTTTAAATGCTGGTCTTATAAAATTACAATGTAACTTAAATAGCAAGATATGTGGTAACATGAATTTTCTGAAGGAAATAAAATCTGAAAGTCAAATGTATGTCATTATTTAGTGACTTTGATCCCCAATAAATGATAACAAACCACTCATTTTATAGGACCCAGAATAAAGTAAATATCTAGATATTTTTTAATTATATATTTTGGATGTAAAATGCTTCATCCAACATCATTTACATATACTGCAGCAACTTTGAAACATTAGGGAAGTATGTTGAAAAGACTGCCAACACATAAACAACAAATAAGTTTGCCTAAACATACCGGCCTTAGCAATAGGAAAATTAAGCATCTGCTTATTTTAATGTAAAGGAGTGGCAGCAGCATACCTTTGCAGAAAAAAAACATAAACATTTATTTATTTATTTATTTATTTGCTGTTGGTTAACCAGGATAGTCCATTGGGCCAAGACAACCCGTTTTCAATGGAGTCCTGGGGAGAAAAGCTCCATTACAGATTGCATATTATAGAGAGTTATATGCAGATTACATATTATAGAGATTTACATCCGAATTATTGTACATGACATCACGAGGTACAGTGATTAAAATGAGTAAAGTTAAGCATTAATACAATCAAATAATAAAACATATTAAAGTTGAAACCAAATTATATCATAGGCACAAGGATAAGGAAGTGAGTAGATAGGTGCATAAGGCTTTCAGGAGGATAGGAACTATTAAGGAATAGATTACTGTCTGAGGTAGAGAGTAAAAGGAAGAATACAGTAGAGAGTATAGAAAGATTATGTGGGGTAGGAGCAGGAGCATTCCCATGTGGATGATAGGTAGGAGTGGAGTGATTTTTTAAAGGTAGGAAGGCTAGTGATGGTACGAATGGAGGGTGGGAGGGAGTTCCATAGGCGTGCTAGTGAAAAGGAGAGGAGGTTTTGTCCTGGGGGGGCGATGGGGTCTATAGACTTCTTATTAGGTTTTGATTAGTAGATCTAAGAAGTCTTTGAGTATGGTGAATTTTAAAGGTAGTGGACAAGGAGGGAAAGAGGGATGGTTGAAAAATGAGTTTGTGTGCATATGTTAGTTGAGTGTAGGAGAGGTATTTGGGAAGTTCAAGCCAATTTAGTTTGTGGAGTGGTACACAGTGATGGGTTGAAGATTTATTGCTAGTAGCAAATTTGGCTATTTTATTATAACAGGTCGAAAGTTTTGTTTTGAGAGATGATTGTAGATTAGTTAAAAGAGGTGCACCATAAAGGAGGGAGGGTAAGAGAAATGTGGTAGAGAGAGTGAGTTTGGTAGTAGGTGAGAGGAATTGTTTGTGACGATACAGCAGGCCTAGTTTTTGGTGGGTTTTTTTAATGTTTTGTAGTAGATGGGACTTGAAAGTAAGGTTATTATCAATTTGGACTCCTAGAAGCTTGGCTTCAGTTACCAGTTCAAGTGGGTTATTATTTTGACTGGTGATGGAGAATGGTTGTTGATCCAGTGTGTTGGTTTTAGAGGGGGTGAATATCATTAGTTTTGATTTAGCTGCATTAAGTGCAAGATGGTTGTCTTTCATCCACTGTTCTGTGGTGGAGAAGGCATCTTGAGTCAGCTTTTGGAGAGCTGGAATGGAAGATGAAGCACAGATGATTGTAGAATCATCTGCATATTGGATGATGTTAACATAGGGGATAGAGTGATAGTAGTCATTTACAAAGATATTAAAGAGAAGGGGTCCTAATATGGAACCTTGTGGAACACCTGTGGGGCTATTAAGAAAAGAGGAGATGGATCTTTTCCACTTAACAGCATGATGCCTATCTGAGAGATAGCTGGTGAACCAATTTAGAGCAGAAGGTGAAAGATTTAGCTTGGAGAGTTTAGTTAGAAGTAAGTTATGGGAGATAGTGTCAAAAGCTTTGGAGAGATCAAGTAGAATGGCAGATACAGTGAGGCCAGAGTCTCTAGCCTTGTTCACATTTTCGAGGAATGATAGGAGGGCTGTCATAGTGCTGTGATTGGGACGGAAGCCGTGTTGAGTAGAAGTTAGTAGGTTCTTGTCTAGTAAGTAGGGGAGGAGTTGGAGGTGAATACATTTCTCTAGAATTTTTGAAATAGGAGAGAGGATAGCAATGGGGCAGAAGTTGGTAACACTAGTATTATTTCCTCCTTTATGGCAGGGAATTATAAAAGCCTTTTTCCAGATTTGAGGAATGTGACTTTCTTGGATGGAGCGGTTGATTAGGATTCTAATTGGCAGGGCGATAGCATCTGCAGCTATACTGAGGAAGTGTGAGGGGATGTTATCGGGGGCATTGGTGCAAGGTTTTAGCTTTTTCAGGAGTTTTTTGATAGTGGAAGTAGGGATTGGTTCCAGGGAGAATCTAAGTGGTTGGGAGGTAGTAGGATGACAGAGTGGAGAAGGAGGAGGAGTAGGGGGGAGAGGAGGAAGTTGGAGGTGGATGGTTGGAGGAGAAGGAAGAGGTTAGTTTAGAAATGCAGTCAGTGAAAAAATAGCTAAACTCGGTGGCAAGGTCATTGTCTTGTACGCTTGGGTTGGGGTTTGGGTTTTCAGTTGTACCGGGTTTTAAGAGGGAGGTTATACCTCTCCAGAAATTTTGTGGGTCATTTTTGTATTTACTTTGAAGAGAAGAGTAATAGTTGTGTCGGTCTGCTGTGATAAGCTTTTTTACTGAGTTACGAAGAGTTTTGTAGTCATTAAGAGTAGTGGGAGATTTGTGCTTCAGATAGCGTGCCCAGGCTTTATCTCTTAGTCGCATGGTTGTTAGTGTATTTTTAGTTAGCCAAGGGGTAGTTTTGTTTTTTATTCTTCTGGTTTTTAAGGGAGCATGTGTATCTAACAGGTTTAAGAAAGTGGAATTAAAGTGAGTGATAGCACTTTCCAGGGGAAGAGTTTTTAGTGGGTACCAGTTAAGGCATTTTAGGGAGTTAGAGAAGGCTTCTGGGTTGAAGTTTTTTTGGTCAATTAAAATTGATGTAGTTATGAGAAACTTGTAGGGAAGAAGAGAGGCGTGTGGCAAAGATGGGAAGGTGGTCGCTTAGGGAGTCAGGAAGAATTCCACTATCAGGGTAATTGTGGGGGTGAGAGACTAATATCCAATCTATAGTACTGCCAGAAGAGAAGTCTTTAGAGGGCCTAGTAGTGGAGTTGATGAGTTGAGTGAAGTTATACAGGTTGATGTTAATGGAGGGGGTATGGGATTGAATGGTGGACCAATTGATGTTAGTGTCTCCCATGATGATGGTTTCGTTAGAAATATTGGAAGAGAACCAGGAGAGGATATCTTCCAGTGTGGGGATATTGTCACCTGGAGGAATGTAGAGTGAGGCTATGCATATATTTTTGTGTTTATTTAATCAAAGTAGGCCTATTATTAATTCTGCATTGTTGAATTGAGGAATAGCTTTATTGTAAGGAGTAATGGATAGAGAGAATGAGTATAGTAGAGCTACACCACCTCCTTTTCGCTGGGTTCTGTCTGCTCTGATAATGGAGTAGTTGGCAGGAATTATCTCCACATCTTTTATATGGGGTTTTAACCAGGTTTCAGATATGCCTAAAATATCTAGTTTATTATAGTGTAACCAGGCTTGAAGGTTTGGAGCTTTGTTCGCTAAGCTTTGTGCGTTTAGGGATGCTAATTGAATGGATTTAGAAGAAGGGGGGGAGGTGTTTGGGCCTGGATTAGGATGTACATCCCCAGCTAAAAGTAGAGATGTTAGAATTTCTATTGTATAGTATGGGCTTTTGTGTTTTTTGTCATAAATAGTAGAGGTTGTAGGATATATGTTTGGTAGGGAGTGGGTAGTAGTTTTTAGTGAAATAAGTTTGAAGTGAAAGCAGAGATTGGGTTTGATAGGGTAAAGTGTAGGAGATATTGGAATGACTGAGTAGGGGTGAAGTAAGTGGAGAGAGGAGGTTGTGTGACAGAGTGGGGAGTGAGATAGCTTGTTAGGCTGGGTAAGGTAGTAGATGAAGGTTAGGTAAAGTAAGAGAAGTATTTGAATGGAGAAGAGTGTATACTTTGGATGCATGTTTGGGTTTTTATGGGATATTTATGGTTAGTAGTAAGAGAGATTAGGGATGTGTGGTGTATCCCATGGCTTCTCTATTCAAAGTACCTATGACTGTGGTATCCTATGGTAAACTTGCTGTACATTTGACCCCTTAATTTTCATCGTCTCTTCTCTGTTGCATGCATAAAGTAGACAATGTTTCTCTGATTCATTATCTAGAGCATGGGTGTTATGGCAAGAAGCAAGACGTTCCCAAATTATAAAAAAATTAAGTGAGTGTAACGGCTGTAGGGGGTGCACGTGAGACAGTCTATACTTGCTGATAGTAAGAGGTAAGGTTTTTCCTTTTTTTTCTTTTTTTTTTTCATTTTTTTCAGTGCTGGCAAGCAAACACCTATTATGATCAGTGGATGGCTTTTAATATTGGAATACTTTAATGAGATTGCTAGCAACTGAATGGTCACATGAAACTGAACTGAAATACATTACTGTAGCTATTATTATGTTTATTATTATTTTTTATTTTATGATAGCTGAAATGTACACAGTCATCAAAGTTGCTATAGTTGTTGAGTATGGAGTTAGCCTGCAGATGAAAATGTCCTACCCTGCTGTCATTTGCCTAATAATTTGTTTTTACGGTATGAATGTGATTTGTTTGAAGTAAGCTGGAATACATTACTAAGGCTACTGTTTGCATGAAACAAAGTTTAAATACATTACTGTGGCCATTATGTTTAACCCAATTAGACAACTGGTGTATAGACAACTATATCTACTGGGTATGAAGTAGCTGTCTGTGGATAAAAGTAGCTCACCTTCTGTTTGTTCAGCTTAAAGAGTCACTAATCTTGCTTTGTTGGAATAGTGTGCATTCGGGTGAAGTTAGAATGCATTGCTGTGGATATTGTTTGTTTATGTCAAACAAACTTGATATGCATTTCTGTGCCGATTATTTTTCTTTACAATGTATATGGTCAACAAAGTGGCTATAATTGCTGGATACAGACACTGAAGGTGGATAAAAATGACGAACCAAGCTGTCCGGACCAAGTCAGACAATCATTAATCTGGATTTGTTGTACTAGTGTGTATTTGTGTCAAGGACTATGAAACATTTCTCAATAGACATTTTAATATCAGTCAGACAGCTGAGGAATATACAGTAAATAAAGCAGTTATAAATTATGACAATGGAGGCTATCTGTGGATAAATGTCACTTATCGCTGCTGTTGCTATATGACTGTTAACAGTCACTGATCTAGCTTGGCAGAAACAGTGTCACATAATGTATTGTATTTGTTGATATACTGGTAAAAAATCACTGCTGTAGTATATGCTTGTAAGTGTTGGTATGTGGTGGGGGTTATAAAGTACTTAACAGTAAGACATTAGCAATAATTTCTTTCAGTGTCTACAACAGTCTGACATCAACATTATACACAATAAATGGCTATCATTAGACTGCACTTGTGGCATAGAGGAATAAATATTCTGGGAATGGCATGGTGCTGTGGAAAACCACATGTCAAATCCCTCGTGGAGACTAGAAATTAGAGTGATCTTTGGATTGCAATGGAGGCATGGCTGCCTTAGGGCCCAGGGCCACCACATTTTTGATTGTACTCCTCATTGCATGCCTTCCCTACAGATATAAGTCATCATGTTGTGAGGAATAGAACCAGGAAAATGTCAGAAGAGCAGCACAGATAATGTTTTAGGTTCTGCTCTATTCAGATTCCAGGATTCCACACTCCATTCCACTTCCCACCATGATGACAATCCCTTTACCAGGGGATAGTGCCATGTATCAATAGCTTTCCACTTCCCCATCCCTCCCCAGAAGTGGACCAAAACCATGTAGTAATATCAGGGTTGGGGGCTGGACCATTAGGGGTACTGCCTGGTAGCTAACAGTTAGAGCTTCAGCCTGAACCCATGCTCAAAGAAAAAAAAAACAGATGGCTATCCTTAGTAGTCTGGGCAGAATGAATGGGAAAGCAACTTATTACTTTCACAGTGTTGCAGTAAGTAGTAATTCCATCACTCGCATAATTGTTTGGTTTAGTTCTTGGTTGTGGATCTTTCTTTGTGGAGTTTTCATGTCGTGTGTGTGTGTGTGTGTGTGTGTGTGTGTGTGTGTGTGTGTGTGTGTGTGTGTGTGTGTGTGTGTGTGTGTCTGTGTGTGTGCAATAAAACAAGTGTTTCATGTGATAGTCCTATGCATGTGTAAATCACCATATTTTATCTAGAGGGACAAACATAACTCTCCTGTGTAGCAACAAAAAATAGAACAATTAACAAGTAATGGTTTTCTTGTCAGAAATAGCAGTCCTGAAACTGGAACACATTAAGATGGTTCTCCTTAATGCCAAAAGCCAAAGCATCACATTGCCTGATCTTCAGACATTCCTGTAATTGGAAGATACCAATGTCTGATGAGTTACTAAGATGTAATTACTATATTATACTTGGGTTTTATATTTTTCATTTCTTCATAACTGATGGCAACTGTGGCGGGGGTCTCCATATTTCTCAAGGAACATATTACCCACAAGCAAATCTCTGGAGCCCCACAATCTAAACTCATTGAATTTCAGATCATTCTAGTTAGGATTAATTACTAACTAATATTATTAACTAATAATTTGTTACAGAACACCTTCTTTGTCCCGTCCCATGTAAGGTTCCTCAGTGTTCTAAATGATTTTCCTATTAGCAAAAACTATTATTCTAGATTACTTTAAATACCCTTCAGTAAACTGGGTACCAATGCTTCCAATGTAGGATATGCTCAGAAATTCCTAGGCTCATTTTATTTATTTTTATTTTATTTAACATTTGTTTTAGCAGGATTAAATCCGACTGGACAACAGGTGTCCTTTTTCAGCAGAGTCCTGGGGAGAAAAGCTCCAAGAAGTAATATGGTGAACAATACATAGGTTAATATGGTGAACAATACATAGGTTAATATGGTGGGAAATACATAGGTTAATACACGTGGTAGCTATGTTAACATGAGTGAATAAAAATACAGTAAATATCAAACAAGCAGCATAATACACATTATTTATCATATATCGAATGAACAGCATAGTACACATCACACATCATTAAACAAAACCTCCCTTGAGCAGTTGGTAAAGAATCCTCCTAGAGGACATTGCATTCTTGATCTGACTCTTGCAAATATGACCAGCTCTTGCACTACTCCTCTGGTATCTCCTGCCTTGGTGAATTTTGAACAAAAACTTGCGACTTTCTCCTTTAAACTCCTAAAACCCCCTACAGCAAACCCCACTGAATTTAAGCCAACCTCCACCTACTCTGTGATGAAATATCGAATGTCATTTATGACTGCACAATTCCTGACCAGCAGCAAACGTCATTAAGGAATTCTACACCCATCTTAAAAATACATCAAGCTAGCAGTTCCCATTAGAGCCAATTATTGCTGGAAATTCAAAAATGAACCACCTGATGGCCTCCATTATAGATAATCTTTTCTACAAAAGAAATAAACTCTTAAATTATATAGCAGATTGAAAAATTATTTTCTCAGGGAAAATATCAAAAGCACTATAAAAAATAAAAAACATCATCAGGTCTAGAATGATCTACCATCACTGTACATGGGTTCTTATTAGATGACCGAAGTTGCAATCTATCGAATGCATCTTGGTCGAACTTAAAACAACAAAAAGGCAAAATAGTGAAGCGTATTTTAAGTGAATTCTTTCCCAGGGAAAGAATTCACTTGGCCGCTTCTGTTA
This sequence comes from Protopterus annectens, assembly GCF_019279795.1. Lineage (NCBI taxonomy): Eukaryota > Metazoa > Chordata > Ceratodontiformes > Protopteridae > Protopterus > Protopterus annectens. Next base: position 796,114,189 of record NC_056725.1, read on the forward strand.
CTTTGCCATTTTGGCACTGTAGTGCGATCTTGGAGTTGGTATATTTAAGTAGGGGTGAGTGGGGGGCAAAGGCCCTCCCCCACTTTATGTATTCTTTCAATTTTTTTTTTTTTTTTTGGAACAGCGATTTTTTCCCTTGGAAAAAAATCGCTGTTCTGAGCTTTGAGATTGTAAGCTTTCGCTTACATGGGGTCGATTATTCATCGTTCACTTTTTTAAGCATTCAATGATATAATATAGACCCACTGTACATACCTTTTGTCTCAACTTACAAGTCAATGCTGCCCACATTGATTGCTGAAGTGCTACAAGCTTTTTAGAGAACAATCAGGTGAACCCCAAAGTATTTGAACAGATCTACTGTGAAGCTATCAGCCTGTTGTCAGTCTCCAGTGCTTGATCATGTACACTGGAAGAATGTTTTTGGGCATATACAAAAATCTGAGACAAGTTACACAAATATTTTAGCAACAGCTAGCATGTCTGCCCATTCATATTATACACATTTGCCTTTGAATTGTAGAGAGCACTTAGCAGGGAATGCACATTCCAAGCATCAGATATGGGGGACCTGTTACCTAGAGACCAGAATATCAAGACCTAGGGCTTGAGTACTTATGGAACTGCCCCCATAGGACCCATGCAAGTGCTCATTTCTTAGGTTTGTGTGGTAGGGAAAAGTTAAGATTTAAATTTGCAAGCCATGGATTAAAATATCAGAGTAGTCATCTTGGCATAGTGCATTTTCAAAGGTAAACCATAAACTATAAGAAGTATAAACAGTGAGTATCCATAGACACTAGCAAAATAAGCAAAAACAAAAATTATACCTAGATGTTGGATGTTGTGAGTAGTCCGTAGGAGGTGTGATGCTATTAAAGATAACAAATGGAATTAATTTATGAACATTCTTAACCTTATTTCAGTTATACCACACCTCAGCTATAAAAAGCAGAATATTAGTATATTACCCTTGCAAAATATAACTCCCATGGATGTTAATATTCTGACAAAATGTAGAAAAGCAGGCAGAAGAGAAATCATCCAAACACAAGGAGAATCTCAACAAAAAAGATAGATAATAATGTGTCAGACAAGATGAGGAGGATGTTCTGTCCTTGATATACTATGTAGAGGGATAAAGCCCTAACACAACCTAGTTGACCTTTGTACAAACAGCAGCACAGGATGTAGATGACTTAGGTGGGGGAGGATAAGACTTAATGGAGGGAGGTAGCCTGGATCAGTCTTTTTCCTGACACCTGCCTGGGTCTATGAGGATCTCTGCTTCATTCAACAGTGCAGCTCATGTGTAGGGAGTTAACATTTGTGGTTGCATGCATGTGTCCTCCTCAGTCCATGACATGCTTACAGAGTTGGACTTAATGAGTTGGAGACCCCACACCATCACAGACTGCTCATTTCAACCACCAGAATCTCAGCTCACAGGGAATCAAAGGAGTTTGGATAATTTTCAACCCTGACTAAGGAATGAATGGGCCAAAAAGGCTCTTGCCATGGTCAGGGAATACATGGATATAGCTCTAGCCCCCCCCCCCCCACTCATAAGGAAAGACATAGTTCAAATGGGTGGTGGGAGACCTAGAGCAAAGTGATGATGGGCTGGAAAAAAGAAATTATGGGTAATAGTTAAGATATTGGATGTGATATCACTAAGCCTTGTTAGGCAGCTCTGTATGCTACCGATTTATTTATTTATTTTACATTTGGTTACCAGGGAGGTCCGACTGGACAGAGCTGTCCATTTTCAGAGAAGAATTGCGACTGCAACCAAACCAAAAGTATCACGCACGTAGGACTGGCGTGCACGGTCCAAAAGCGACAAGACCTCAGAAAACCAAAACGGACCAGCACATATAGGATGTAAAATAATAATTTATTGTTTCAATAAATGTTTCAGCAATGGTAAAAACCATGCTGAATAAGCAAACCGGTTTCGGCTAATGTTAGCCTTTCTCAATGCCAAATATTCAGGAAAATAAATAACAAAACTCCACCATTTTGAAACCTACTTATAGTCCCTCTCTTAAAGAGGTATTGCCCAATTGTAAAAATGTCAAATGTTCACACCATATACAAATATCCTCATAATATGCAACATATGTTCTACAATCAAATAAAAATTTGAAAAAATACATATAGATATATCCCATCCAGAAAATCTGGCAGATATAAAACCTATGCTCCAAACATATAATATTTTATAACAAATGTAGCAAATATGACAACAAGCAAATAACCTGCCATTATAGCAATATATATATGGCTGGAATATATTATATAATATTAATAAGACCACCCATGATACATATAATCAAAATACATATAGCATGGTTATTTGCATACAAAAAATTGAAAATGAACATATGTATAGAACCTAATAAGTTGGTTCTAATTTATTCAATCCTGGTCTAAAGAGCCCCCCTAACCTGACAATCCATTTGTTCTCCATGTCATTGAGTTTCTTATGCCATCCTGCTTTGAATTTTCGATGTAAAGTAATTCTGTCTATGATAATAAATGTAAACATAGCAGAAGAATGTTCAAGGGTATGTTTATACAAAGCGTTTGTCATGCGTTTATTCCTAATCGCACTCAGGTGTTCACAAACTCTAAATTTAACAGACCAGGAGGTCTGTCCCACATAAAATGCGGAGCAATTACACGTGGCCAAATATATAGCCCAATCAGAACTACAATTTGCAAACATCCTGATATCAAAGACCCTAGATGTATTTCTACTAGAAAACTCACGAGTTTTAGGCATGTGTTTACAAAATGAACAATGGCCACATGGAAAACTCCCCTTAAGTGTGTTTCCCTCTAAAGTGGTCTGTAATGAGTTATGTGACATATATCTCTTGTAATGAGATAGAAAAGAATTGAAATTTCCACCTCTGCGGTAAGAGAAAGAACATTGTTGAGGTAATATAAGGTTCAGGATTTCATGTGAGCGTAGAATGTCCCAATGTTGGTTGATTATATCAACAAATCGATGAGTATTGGCCCCATATGTAGTAACTAACCTCAAAGTGGACTTGTTCCGTGATCCAGACATGAACTCTTGTTTGGATTTGTATTGTAATAATTCAGACCGTGATAAATTGTTGACTGTCTTCAAAGATTTAGAAATAATATGTTTTTGATATCCACGATCAACAAATCTATTGACAAGGTGGGACAGACCTCCAGGTCTGTTAAATTTAGAGTTTGTGAACACCTGAGTGTGATTAGGAATAAACGTATGACAAACGCTTTGTATAAACATACCCTTGAACATTCTTCTGCTATGTTTACATTTATTATCATAGACAGAATTACTTTACATCGAAAATTCAAAGCAGGATGGCATAAGAAACTCAATGACATGGAGAACAAATGGATTGTCAGGTTAGGGGGGCTCTTTAGACCAGGATTGAATACATTAGAACCAACTTATTAGGTTCTATACATATGTTCATTTTCAATTTTTTGTATGCAAATAACCATGCTATATGTATTTTGATTATATGTATCATGGGTGGTCTTATTAATATTATATAATATATTCCAGCCATATATATATTGCTATAATGGCAGGTTATTTGCTTGTTGTCATATTTGCTACATTTGTTATAAAATATTATATGTTTGGAGCATAGGTTTTATATCTGCCAGATTTTCTGGATGGGATATATCTATATGTATTTTTTCAAATTTTTATTTGATTGTAGAACATATGTTGCATAATATGAGGATATTTGTATATGGTGTGAACATTTGACATTTTTACAATTGGGCAATACCTCTTTAAGAGAGGGACTATAAGTAGGTTTCAAAATGGTGGAGTTTTGTTATTTATTTTCCTGAATATTTGGCATTGAGAAAGGCTAACATTAGCCGAAACCGGTTTGCTTATTCAGCATGGTTTTTACCATTGCTGAAACATTTATTGAAACAATAAATTATTATTTTACATCCTATATGTGCTGGTCTGTTTTGGTTTTCTGAGGCATTTTCAGAGGAGGCCCAGAGAGAAATGCTCCAGAACACTTGCTAACATACTATACATAAGATATTTACATAATGGTTTAGACATACAGTTATAAAATATATCAGATATTAACATATGATTGCATAAGATATTTACATAAGCATAGTGGTTTAGACATACAATTAAAAGTATAGCAGGTAGTAACATATGATTGTTGTTCATACACTATATTTAGTAGAGATAATTTTCAAGTTGCAGTGAAGATAAGACAAGAAAAGAAAAACTAAAAAAATACTAGCCAGATATAGACATATGCAAGTCAAACCTTTAGAAAGCACTTATTTCTGAATACAGAGCTAAGGCAGATAGTGAATGATCATTTTCCTGTAATGAAAAGAAACCTTTTTTGTGACAAGAAAACTCAGCACTTCAGGCAGCAATTTCTGACTTAAAGGAAAGGGGTAGAAGTTACTGTTGAAGAAATAGATGTATATCTTAGCTCCGAATATGTGTATGAATACATGCTAATTTAATATGAAATTATAACATCATCCAGAGTTTTTGCACCCAGAAAAGCATCAAATCTGTTTTTTAAATGTCCAGCAACTGAAATGGACCAAGATGTGAGGGTGGTATTTCTTAATGCTAGCATTTTTGTTCTACTCCATTTTTGGTCCTTCATCTCCAGTCATCTTGCCCTTCCCACTATCCCATTGACCTGTTTGTTCCTTCATTCCTGGTCCTATCCATTGATGGGAGAGGTGATTATTAAATGGTATTAGGTCATCCTCTTGGTTGGCTCAGTTTTTACTGTTTTTGTCTTTCTGTACATGTGTTTTTCATATGTTGGGAGGGATATAATTGATCTACAGCATACAGGCATGGATGATCCCTTCTACACTACCCTGATAGGATTCTTGTCAATGTTGCCCTAATAGTATGAACCTCGGTAGCCAACTTTCAGTCACTACTATATGGCATTATCAAAACAGGATCTTCCCAAACCCTACACTCCTGAGGAAGCTGAACAGACTTTTAACCACACATTCCTTCTTCCTCCCAGACTGTTACTCAAATCCAGGTCAACAGTGGAGCATACAGATGTATTTTCTACATTCCAATGGCATGGCTTCCTAGTGCAAGACATTCAAATAAAATGGCTAGTCCAGAGGTGCTGTATTTTCTGCATGATACCATGGTGTGTGCCATTACAAACAAGAGTTTTTTAGTGAGAAGAAAATACCAGAAATAGACAAAATGCTTCGTAGAGGTGGAATGGTACCTATATATGTCAGTGTATTCTCTATCCTCTTCATGATCAGTGCAATATAATTATGACATCATTAATGTCAACATTAAAATTAATTATGAGGCATTTGTGGGTGCTACAAATCATTATCATTTATGTAAAAGATAAGCATACAGAGTTTTTTATGGTTATAGGCAAACTAAATATTGGACTATAATGGTTCAATTCCGTTATTCCAATGCAGATTTTCTTGTCAGTGCCTTTTTGTCCTCTCCCAAATGACCATCATTCCTACCAACAGGAACCAGACCCAGCTTTTCCTATTGGGGTGATCGCTGGACATGGGAAGCCATCATTTAGGTACTCATTACAGATTTCTATTATTTGATCTTAACCTCTCTCCTTAGTGACTAAGTGCGTGCTGACAAATGTCATAGTAGGCAATGTCTTCCCTAAAAGCATGCATGTTTCTGCACAAATACATAACTACCATGTGTATGTCCTGCCAGGTAAGAAGCACATGTCCTGGCTATTGGTCTTTGCAAGACATATTCATTCTAATAGGTCTCCACAGTGTAATGAATTTGACTGCCACCATTACCTCAGGGTAGGCAAGCTGGCATCAGCTATCTGCTCACATGATCTCCTACTTAGGTCATCCAGTGGTCAAGCCATTAACTGAGCTATAGTTGTCTGAATCAATGTCAGGTCCTTATCTCTCTACGTTATGGAGCCAAGTACTTTTTAAATACAGAAATTAAACTTCATAGCAGATTATGTGTGGGTCTCCAATCATAACCGAGATGTTATGAGTTCAGTACATCAAGGACAAGAAATGTATCTCAAAAAGTGGAATGAAGTAAAGTTGGACAGATGAATCCTAACATCCATGTCAAGAACACATACCAATTCAGTTATAATCTCAAAGCCCAAATCATTATTCTTTATAATCCATACAGCTTTATCCTCTTCATTTATGCCAATTACAGAAAAAAATATAGGACTGTGATAGTACTACAATAGGTAGCACATTCACCTGTAATGCAGAAGACAGTGGGTTCTATTCCCACACCAGGTAGATGGATTGTTGACAATGCAGTACAGAATAAGGGGGGTACTCCCCTCCTAAGTGTGTCATCCTTTAGATGACATTAGACCATGCTCTGATCTGATGTGTTGGTAGTAATGCTGATGCATATAAAAGATCACACTGCAATTATCATGAAGAGTAGAGGAAGCTTCCTGACGCCCTGGTCAAATTTTATCTAGTAGTATCAATGCCACATTGGGTCTCCTCTGAAAAGAAGCCACTGGCATAGTAGACTAGCCTGATCACCAAACGATAACTAGAGAAGTGAAGCATCCCTCTAAGGAACACATTTCTCTTAAAGCAGTTAGACATTTTACTTTGCCTCACTTTTTGTTTAAACAAGGAAAATGCCAGTTGAGTTAAGATTGCATCATAATCTTAATTCTTTGTACTGTTTGGAGCTTTATCACCTTTGTGTACTATCAGCTACAGAAAATACGTGTAGGAGTGTGAGGTGATTTGAAACTTTGAAAGACATATTGAGGAAGGGCAAAAGTGAAGCATTCCTCTGAGGAATGAATAAAATTAAAAGCTGTTAGAGACTTTGCTCAGCCACCCTTTTTGTATAAACAGGTGAAATAGAGTGCTAATTAATTCAAGCAGTAGTAATGAGACACCCATACCTCTTATCAATGACAGCTTGTTACTATGATAGTCTGAGGATTAAATGCCTTTTTCTTCATGACCAGCTATTTTGCTATTATTTAAAGATGACTCATGTCTGAGAGTGGAATATGGTTTGTTACATCCAGTTAAATTTATTATTCTGTAGACGATTACTCCAATATCCATTTGCTTGAACCATGTCATACACTCTGCACTTCATTTGGTGAAAACAATTTAAAAAACATTCACAAAGATGAGACTGAAGCCGCATAGAATCACCACTCTGTGGGATTCATAATAAGTATGTTTTAATTATAGAAAGAGGTCATGCATGTAATGCTTTAGGTAATAAACAGTAAATATAGTCCCTGTTGGAGTATAGTTGCATATTACAAAGCATTAAATATCAGAAATTATCGAGATTAATAAATATCAGTGCATGACATAAATGCAGTAAATATTAAGTAATATGGTAGTAATGATAATTATAATAGTAATTACACTACTGATAATATTACTTCTATTGCAAATTCACTGTCTTTCTACAATTATAGTTCAGACATTTTTCTAATTATGCCTAAAAAAATCATCAGTTCATTAGAGTAAGCCTGCAATGTGTGCTCTTGTAGACAGCTGTTATTGATCATCATTTGTATGGTTTATGTTACATGTTTGCTATATCTCTTACATTTTCTTTATATGTTTTTTTGACATGGAGGGTATTCTATAAAGATGTCAGCAGATTATTTTTTGGTTTACTATTCAAGCTATACTAGTTATGAGGGAAGACTGTCTATATTAACAAGTAGTTTGCTGACCACTAATCATAACTCAGTTGTGTATTTGTGAAACTGATTTAAGAAAATAACCTTGAGAACATATAACAAAAGGTTATGTTAAGAGACTAATCAAGATTCCTTGCAGTAAGTGATGAGTTTTTTCTATCATAATACCCTGCCATTTAAAGACAAAACTATAACCCATCTCATGCTGACACAGAACCAGCTGTTTGAAGTGAAGTGTTCCTCTATTCAATCTACAACTTTAAAAGCTATTGGACTTCTTGTTATACCACACTTTTTTACATTCTCTGTGTGGTACTACATGGAGTGTTACATTTTTCAAAGTTGCTGGTATTTTTCTACATGTAAGAACTTCACAGTAATTAGCATGAAGTACAAGGAGTGCACTGGTTACACTCCAAAACTTGAAAAAGGACATGCTTGTTATGTACATCACTGATGTCAGAGAGGTGAATAATGACTTTTAATATTCATGGCTTAGACATATTATATTCTAGGCTCATGCTAGAGCATACACAGCACAACAACAAAGCAGCAGCAATGTGAACCTAAAACAACAGCTTTTTAAAGCTGTAAACACTGCCACATAAAATTGGAAGACTGAAGTATCTGACAGTTTTTTAAAGCTGTTAGTCCATTAAAAGGACACTTGGCTTCTAGCCGCCATCAGTGCAGCAGCACTAAACATTTTACGGCTTTTAAATTTAAAAAACACTTTTACTGTGTAATTAGTAGTCCATCACAGCAGCTCCATGCACTACAAAGAATTATGATCATAATTAAGGAGATACCACTGTTTTTGAGGCGATGCTCTTGATATCCAGGTCACAAATATATAACAACTTGGTTACAAATTATCCTTTTTACTTTATAGTTATTTTTTATGTATCTTCCACACAGCAACAATCGTATTGGTCCTCCAGTTTGGAGTAAAATCATTGTGTTTATGTATTGCACAATTATTTTGAAAACTTAATGATTAACAGTTGTTCAGTTTACAAAAGAACACATTTGTTCAAACAGAATCATATTTGTAGCAAATATCTATTTCCCTGTCTATGTGTCTATCTTATTTCTAGTCAGCACCAATGGTTAGCCTACTGTTGGATGAAACTTGAACTCTCTAGTTTTGACTGCCAGAGCTTCAATTTACAGATGATCAGAGTTCCTCCATAGGAAAATACTGTCAGTGAGTTGTGCCAGAAATTATTTCCCCTTTTGGGGGGATTTCTCCTTTCTTTGAGTTGGTGTGACCATGAAGTTGGTATATATAAGTTCAGGGGGTATGGAGGCTTGCTCCTCTGCAAAAACTCTTTAAAAAGTGTTTTGGCAACATATTTTTGAGAAATGCAGTTCAGGGATTAATAAACAGTCAGTACCTAATTAAACAGTCAGTATACCCAGTATTGGCAAACACTTGGTGCCTAACATATTGTTAAGTCTCTGTTTACTGTTAAGTTATCAACTGCTTCATTTAAACCTATAGCAATTATATAATCAAATCTGAAGTTTCCTCTACATTTCTGCCTTAGAAAAGAAAAACATCCTATCCCCTTATACTCAAATGAAAGCTCTGTATTATTTTAAATGCTTTTAAATTTGTTTTTAGTCTAGTGAAAGCAATTTCATATACTGGATCCTGTTATCTAAGGAGTGTTTTTCCCCCAAGTGCCATTAATATTTCTACCCTTTTAATGAGTTTCCATAAGGATAAGAAGGAACAGCTATTAAATACATCACTCTGTCCTAATCTAAACTAAAAAGAAAGTAGTGTGAAACCTGGAAGGAATTTAGAAACAATGTAGAAACTGAAGTGTGCAGATCGGTCACTAAAGTGTTGACTAAACAATTTAACGCTGTGGTTAGCATGACTGACTGAAGCAATACATGATTATGTCACAGGGAATTTGTCAGTTCCTTTCCCATTACTTTCCACTTCTATTAGTTAGTTTTCTGGTAATACATCCAAAAGCCTATAGCATGTACTTTTTTCTCATCTCTTTTTAATCATGTATGAACATTGTTACTATTTATTCCTTATAATAGGGTTTCCAGTTACTGTAAAACATGACAAGAGTTTCTGTTTGGTCAGTCAGTAGGGCCAAAATCAGTATACGGAAGGTCCCCGATCCCATTATGCTTTACAAGTTTGTTAAGGTAATGATTTTTTTTTCTTTTGGAATTCAGAACTGTACTTCTAAGTTTGGTCTGTTTTCTCACTTATTGTCTTTGCCTATCGTTTCTGTCTCTAGTCCAATGGATAACTTTCATTTTGTATACCTGACAATGTCTAACAGTGATATGACTTTTTGTCAGAGGAAGTAAATTTTAATCCCTGTATTTATATAAGATCTTTTAACATGAACTGTCAACAAAGTGTTCTATATGAAATGTGAGTATGTTATGATGATTTCCTAAATTACTGTTGCTGAGTTTTAAAATCATGCTATCTTTGCAGTCTAATCCTCTTTTGCACTGTATGGTAATATTCATAGCAATTTTATTCAAAGCTGTTGGGACTAATTACAGGAACGAATAAGCCTCTGACCACCATAAGGGGGGGGGGGGTGACATTCCACATTGTTACCAGTAACCCATTGCTGAACACCAGTTTGTGTCACAAAGCTGACTTGGAGATAGGAAACGATAACTTAACAATGCAAGCTGCCCAGCTTCTCTGGAGCAGGATTTGAGATTGTTTTATTGCTTTTTGGAGTCTGGATATAAAAACATGGGAATTGGATATTCAGAATTTAATAAAATATGCACATTTAAATTGAGTATGTTAGATGACTAAAATGCAGTGATCTCAAAACTAGACAATCTTGTGTTTTGGTGTAAGGTGGATGAGGACAAAAGGGTGAAACACTCACAAGATCCTCTTTTTACATAGTGTGATTGTACATAGACCAAAAATGTTCACAGTTCCAGTTCACTCAGAAAACAAATACACTGATGTTTAATATTTATATGGATAGCAAACTCCAAAGGAAAAGAATTGGGTCAGAAAAATATTTTAAAATCAAGTAAATAAGGAGTCATTAATACAGTGTGTTACTGAGATCATTAAATTTATTATAGATAAATGATTTATTTATTTTTATTTGACATTTGGTTACCGGGAAAGTCCAAATGGGTGGGCGACCCATTTTCAGTGGACGCCCAGGGAGAAAAGCTTCAAATTCTAATATACAATACAATACAATAGTAAAACACAATAGAAGGCAATAGTCCAACAAGTAATAGAATAGTATGTAATATTCAATGTAAGAATGATACATAGAAAAAACAGACAAGAAATAGAATTAGCCATAAATGGTACATAAGCATTTGAGTATAATGCAGTTCCAGTGAGAGTATTTTTTATTTGCTCTTGTTTTACATTTGCTCGTACTGTTTGTTATCAAGTTTCATTTATATTTACATACTTATATGCATACTTTAAGTTGTTTAGATATGAGTAGTAATCAGGTATGTATTTGTAATAAGATGATAGAGAAAAGGAGCAGATAAAAAATGAATGTTGGGGCTTATAGCAAGGTTAATTGGAATTATTTTTTTTATTTTATTTATTTATTTTTTGCAGGAACAGTTGCTTGACTTAAGTAGTTGTTATTTTGGCTTGATTTTAAATTTTCTAAAGTTATCACTGATTACCGGGAAAACTTACTTACAATGTGATGTATTCATGTTTGTATCAGTTTGAAACAATGTTTCTGGCTAGCCCATTAAGTGTTTTTGGAAACTGTAGAATCACAGCCAATTTTGTATTAAAGAAATGGCTTGTAATTTCAAGTTAAGTTATTTAGTCAGCTGTAAACTTACCAAGCTGCAGAAATACTACAAGCAGAAGCCAATTGTGCTGTAGTTAACAGTGTCATACAAACACAGAGTAAAGATCGGAAGATTGGAAGAATATGGCAGAAAGGGAAAGGTAATAGAATGGAAAGAGGCCAAGAATTTATTTGGACTACAGGTTAGAGATTGCCTTCCCTATTAAAGCTTGATATCAGAGTATAGGCAAAGAGAAAGAGATGGGGTGGGGTCCTAAATGAAAGATCAGCACTGGTAGAGTTTTTAATAGAATCTAGAATAGAACCTGCCTTTAAAAAATGAATAATTATTACAGCATATAAAATATTGCATGATAATTATAAGAATCAATCAGAGTAGCTTAGAAAGGACTGGAAAGAGATTGTATGACAATTCACAAAGAGACAATGGGGGGATATATGTATATCTCCCAAATATGCAACAAAGTCTAGAAGTTTTAGGATCTTTGCCCGGAAGTGTTTGCACAGATATTTTTATACCCTAAGTAAGAATTTTTCCTTAGGTGGATAGATGCTGGAGATGTGATAGACAAGAAAGAGGTGGCTGGGTGCATATTTTTTTAGAAGTGTAATAAGCTGGTGGATTTTAGGGATTCCCTGCAGACTGCTCTGTTGGAGATGCTGGGTGAATGGATTGGATTGACTGGGGAGATGATTCTTTTTGAACTATGATACAGAATTGGAATTGTCTATGCATAGTAAAACCCTGCAGAGTCTAATTATGGTGGCTGCCAAAAAAAAGCAATTACTAGAAAATGGCAATCAAAGTCTAAACCAACTTTACTAGAAACAGTGAGCATAGTAACAGGGATAAAATAATTGGGATTGGGCTCTTTAAAAAAGGTAAGGAGCAAACTACATATGGAAAAAATGGGAATTGTGGGAATAATATATGCAGAGAAGGAATGAGGTTTAAGAGGCAGGATTTGAATTAGATATATAATGTTTAACCAACAATGATTGGATAGATTATAAGTGATGTGTAATGTTTACAACTACAGTTGTTTCAATGGTGTCTGTGATGTATAATGTTTACAATTAAAGTAATGTCAATATTGTTTGTTCTTTATTTATATAAATGATTGCCTATGCATATGTGATAATTTAATAAAGATATTTATTGAAAAAAGAATAATATGGCATATCTTATTGTATTTTCTAAATTTCCAAGAAAGATAAGTAATAATGTTATGGTTTTAATATACCAGAGTTATCGGCTGGTATTTTGTAATGTGCCCCAGACTGCTTTAGATTTGGGACAATCCCGGAGTATAAGAAATATATCTGCTGAGTCTGTATGGCAAACATTAAATACAAAAAAATCACTCTTCAAACTATAATAAGTGAAGGGAAATAGCTTCAAAAATCATCTCATAATACATAAATCTATTCATATCCCAAATATTTGTTTGGACGTTCAAGCTGCCTCAGCTATTATGATTGCTTTGCTTATTACATATATGTTACAGTCCTGATAACAGGTTGAATACTAATTGATATTCTCATTTCTTTCACATGTATTATATTTCTCTCTCAGTTTCAGCTGAACAAATAAACTGTCAGTGGAGAAAGACATTTTATTCTGGTATATACACACGTTCCTGTGTCTGAAAGCATTCATAAATCCTAGCTGGATGCAAATATTGTAAACAGTTTTTATGTGTCAATTTATATGTTATTATGTTGAAAATGTTTCAGTTTATTGTTGGCATTATTATTGTATCAGATATGCAATTTTCAATAAAAAGAAATAAAAAAAAATCTTTCTTTTCCATTTCTGATGTCTCAAAGGCAATCAGGATTAACCCTTTTAGTGCTCAAATGAAGCATGTGTTAGACAATCACATTGCAATGGGAATATTGTAATTATCATTAAATCTTTAGATATTCAAAATATAGCCTATCTCTGGTAACAGTTTTTTTAGGAGATAGGTCTTGACACAGAAGTTGAGCAAAAAAGAAAAAAGTAACATGTGTTTCCAACGTTGGGCCAAAACGAAAATGTAATGTGCATTTCCAAAGACACACACAAAAGAAATAGTAACACACATTTCCAAACACACACACTTACATTTACTGCAATAGTGTTTGTGGTAGTTACTCAAAACAGGATATAACTTTCCGGTACTTGATGCTCAGCAACTGAAATGTCACATGCTGAATGTGGTATTAACCACTTACCTCCTCAATGAGAGACAAAGTCAACAATAATCAGAGACAAAAGTCCCAAATCTGGGGCACTATTAATAAATTTGTAACACTGACTTAAAAAAAAGTTAATATAATAAAGCAACATGAATTAGTACTCATTTTTCTGAAACAAAAATAAATTGTAGCTTTAATATCTGTCATTCTTTATTGAATCTAATCTGCCAGTTTTTAAACAATTTGTCATGAGCCAAAGACAGAGCAAAATTCTGAAACAAAATTTGGGTTGTCCATGGCAATCACAGAAAGGTAAAAGGTACATCTGATTTTGTTTGCAAAAAAAAAAAAAAGATAGCCAGCCAAGCCATAGTGGGTTTTTTCAGTCTGCTGCTTTGCTGCTTTCTTTCTTTTTCTGTTGTTATATTTTTACATTTTGGACTGGCTGTGAAAGCAAGAATCCCAATTTAGAAGAATGGTTTTACATGTCCTAGAATACTATCAAGACTAACATATTTGCTTCCTACAGCAAAATGTGAAAGTGTATCAATGTCTTTCGTTTATTAAAATTTCTTTAGGAAAGGATTCAATGGGCTGCTAATCAGAAGTGCTAGAGGCAAGAATGAGAATGACGCTTCCAAAAATTACCTGTAATTCTACTAGAATAAGAGTGAATTATGAGACTTGTTGTTACGCCTGTTATTTATGGTCAATGCTAACAGTCATGCAGAGTACCGTGTACTGCAAATTACAAACATGCACAAATACAGAGAAAGTCCACTGCTTAAGCACCATTCTGTGTGTGTGTGTGTGTGTGTGTGTGTGTGTGTGTGTGTGTGTGTGTAGAATTTGACCTTGATCACCATGTAGTGGGTTTCATTGATGAAAGTCTAAGACACTTAAGAGAAAACTCAGCACATATTTAGCCAGGGGGTCTTTGTGGTCCAGTGGCACTGACACCAGCATGGTATGTTGGAGTTCTTAGGTTCAAGTTTCAAATGAGAAATAATATTACCCTTTCATTTCTACTATTACCCATGGCAAAATAACAGATTGGAGCAGAAACTGGATTAAGTGTTGGTCTGGCACTCAAAAATTCACATAGCACAATGGCAGAAAATCTTTAAAAAACACTGCCAGTAAAAAAATTGCAACATTTAACACAGCTATCATAAAACGTACAGTTAGGTCAAGTGAACAGGAATATATAGTATTCATTATAAGTGAAATCTTAAAAGGTAAGGTCAATGGGCCAGCAGGAAACCAGAAGATAATAAATAGATGGGATGGATACTGCACATGTAGATGAACTATCACAAAACAATGTGGCAGAATGATGAGGTGGTCAAATATGGCCATACAGCTGGTGAATAAAATGATAAAGTCCTGAGGGGGAAATCATATGTCAGCTCCCCTCCTCTCCATATAATTTGTGTTTACAGTTTCATTATTTAGTACGTTATCTTGAGAGCATATACAGAATGTAAATATAGCCACAAGGTTGAAGTCTAGTAAGGTACTGTACAGTCAGGAGTGGGAAGGTACAGAAGCTGGACTCCATAAATGATTCCCCAGCCAGATATGTTCAAGGCACACAGCATATGATTGAATTTCTTTCATTAGTATGCAGATATATAGGTAAGTCTCAGTAATTATAGGTAGTTATCACTGATGAATGCTATCTGACACTATGCAGACAGTAACACAGAGGCCTGCTAATTACTCTAGACAGTCAAGAATGGGATGGCATCTGTCCTTTTTGTTCCCTATTATTTATTATCAGGCCATGGGAGGCAAAGATGGCTATAAAACAAAATATTTATACCTTCCACTGAGTCCAGTGGATGTCACATGAATGACTTTGGTAAAATTATCATATCAGATGTAATTGAATGGACATTTCAGTTAACAGGCTGCAGGAAGTTGTTCCATAAGCAACTGAAAAGCAAATGTCTGTTACAGGAATGCTGATGAACTCCAGAGACAAAACACTGAGTCCATATGTCTCCGAAAAGACTTAGGCAGAAACAAAATAGTATGAAGATCTCACTCAAGGTCTAGCTGCTCAGCACCAATAATCCACAGTGAAAATGAAAAAATTGCATCAGACCATCACTAAAATGAACTGTTTAATTACTCAATATAAAACAATAAAAATACAGATGAAAAATCCACATGGAGATAAGTGCTTTTGGGCTCCTGCCCTTCATCAGATAATTTGTGTATTTAGTGTTTTTAAATTTAAACCTAATGTAAGCCAATCACAATTCAGTATTGCACCCACGGGTTTCATTGGTATGACCTCATTTAGCCCCAGATATCTATGGGCTGAAAGCTCTATTATCCATTTAGTTTCTTCCACCTCAGTGATGTTCTTTATATCACTCCCCCAGTGTTCAATTTAATGTTCCATATTGCCCTAAAAATAAGGTGATGCCCTTCATTGCTGGAAATGTGTCTGTATAAGGCATTATGCACATTCTTCGTTCTTATAGCCGATAAGTGTTGTAAGATTCTAACCTTGAACATACAATTTGTTCTACCTACATAACAGCATAAACACCTTTGACAGTTAACTAAATAAACTATGTTTTTAGTCCTACAATTGGCTTTAGCACCTAAATGATAAATCTTACCTGTAATCAGATGTGTAAACTCTGTTCCTTTATTAATATAACTACAAGCTTTACATGAGCCACAAGATGTTGTCCCTTCTCTGTATATTAACTGCCATTGATGCTCATTCCCTTCATGACTTAAAATGTCCTTTAAATTCCTATTTCTTCTGAACCCAACATTTAGTCATTCACTCACTATTCCTCTCATCTTGTCATCTGTCAACAAAATCCCCCAATTCTGCCTTATAATGTCATATATTCCATGTATGTTGCTACTATATGTGAACATTAATCTAACATTGTTCTCTCTAGCCATAGTTTGTTTAGGCAGATTATTGTTAGTGCTTCTTTTCATCCATGGACACTTTGTATCTTTTCTATAATCAAACTTAGATTTAGTTACATTCTCTATCTCATCTCTGATATACCCCCTGTTCAGAAAAAAAATGTTCTAGGTTACATACCTCAATCTCAAAGTCAGCATCTTCTGTACAAATTCTAGATATCCTCCCCATTTGACCCATGATAATATTTCTAAGTGTAAACCTTGGGTGCATGCTGTCATATGTCAGTATGCTGTTCTTCCAGCAATCCTTCCTATACAAAGTGTTTTTTAAGCCTTCTATATCCTGTATTATCCTAACATCTAGGAAGTCTATCATAGTTCTAGAATAATTTACTGAAAACTTAAGAAATGTAGTGGTCAATTCCAAATAGAGTACAAACTCTTCCAACTCTCTCTCTCATCCCCCTTCCACAACATAAAAATGTCATCCACAAAGCACCTGTATAGACCTACTCTACTTCTGCATGCATTTTGTGACCCCCAACACAAAACGTTGTTCCCAAAAGGATAGGACTAAATTTGCATAGATATTGACACAGGGGGTGCCCATGACTACCCCCTGTACCTGCCTATACGTGTTCATCACACAAAGAAACACATTGTATCCTAATACTAAAGCCAACATTTTAGTCAGCAATTCTAGCTCCTTTCCTTGCATCAAGTGCAAATCCCTCAATAAATTGGAAATAGCTTGTAACCCATAATCATTGCTTATAACTGTGAATAAGTTTTTAACATCTAATGTTACCATGATGTATCTTACATTGTCATCCTCATCAGTGTGTTTCTTAAGGAAGGCCAAAAAATGTCCTGTATCCCTAAGTATCTGTTCCTTTGTTGTAATGTGGGGTCTCAGTGTATACTCCAAGGCAAGGCTTTGAATATAGGGATAGTCAGATGTTCTATCCATAGAAATTATAGTAAATCCTTACCCATTAATCCTATGGCTTCCATGTGTTTCAGTCTATCCTGAACTTCCTTAATCAAACTATTAACCATAACAGGTGAAATATGGACAAATGTGGTGGTATCTGATAGTAATTCTTCTAACTTAGCATGATAAACGCTGCTGTTCATCACCACCACAGCTCTCCCTTTGTCCGCTTGTTTGATAATTAACTGTGAATTCCTCTGCAAAGCTGTGAGTGCTTGACTTTGTTGCACAGTTAAGTTATGAAACTTCCTGTTGTTAGCGTCATGTAGGTATAGCATAATCTCATGCTCACAGAATCTAATAAAAGTCTGTATAGTCAAACTAAATAATGGAACAAAATAGCTAGGCCATCTCAATGTAAACTGTTGTGATTGGCTATTATTACCATACATTTCTTTCAACATAACATTTCTACCAAATAACATAATATCCATTATAATTTCACTAAAGTTACTGTCTCTGCTGGGCACAAATGCCAAACCATTATTTAAAATATAAAGTTCATCTTTAGTAAGAATATGGTCAGAGAAATTAAAAACAATACAGTCACCAGTCACTGAGAAATTCTCCTCTTCTTCGCCCCCCCCCCCCCGGTTTCGCTGTGTTGGCGTTTCCATTCGCCCTTCTTCTTTACTGGTGCTGGCAGTTGTGCAAAAAAAGTACATCGCTGTTCTCCACAACTGGGGCCTTAGGTCTAGCCCCCATATTTAATATCACAGTACTGGTATCCTTGTTGGTAACTGAATGCATTGAAGTTGCAGCTTCCGAGGTTGCGAGTGTAACATCTCTCTCTGTTACTGCCCTCGGTGATGTTACATTGCTGTTGTCACTTTCTTTCTCACCATTGCAACATTCCAAAGCATTATCTACTGCTCTCAACATAACCCTCACCTCAGGTTCTTTCTCTCTCATCAGAGGTCGTGCTCCCAACGTCATCTGGTGTCTCCTCTCATTGGTCGTCTCCCCGGAGACATAGTTGTTGTTCCGCCCACCTCTCCACATTGGCACCAATCGCCCAGTCTGTTCCTCAGTGGATAATGGTTGTGTATTAACAGAATTAGTTCCCTTTATATTATCTCTTGGCCATACAAAAATCTGTCCGGACATAAAATCATTACAATCCCTCTAGAGTTTTTTAACCTTGACTTGTTGCATCCTCTGATCCATTGTAGAGAAGATGCAGTATGTCTCATCTAAACATTTGACATATTTCTCCTCCTTAAAATCCATCTTCAGTTTACATTGCAGCACCTCCACTTCCTTACTTAGCTGTTTCTCTTCTGGCATGAAGAATTCCAGCAATAACTTCATGTAGGAAAACCCCATGTTAATGTTTATCTGCTGCCACTTCACTAAAAGCTCGGGGTAATGCTCGGGTTGGGGTGCATACAGAATACTCTTATGCCCCTTGGTACGATCCCAAATTGTAGATAAGCCTCAAAATGGTTACGTTGCCATTGTAGATGTTTTAATTTATTAACTTTGTTAATAAATTCTTTTAATGTCCCTTCAAAACTGAGATCTTATTCTGTACTTACAGACCCCAAGTTTCATTGCTGTGTAACCGCATGTAAATCTAAGTTCAGCAGTGGATTCACTGGCGTAACTAGATTCTTCCTGACCCTTTTGGCCCAAGTAAATGTTGAAACATTGGCTGCACCTTTCTTCTCCTTATTCATAGGATGAATGTCCTCCATTAGTGTGTGAGATCTTGAAATATACAAAAAGTCCAGAACAAAATAGTATGAAGATCTCACTCAAGGTTTAGCTGCTCAGCACCAATAATCCACAGTGAAAACGAAAAAACTGCAGCAGACCATCACTAAAATGAACTGTTTAATTACTCAATATAAAACAATAAAAATACAGATGAAAAATCCATACAGAGATAAGTGCTTTTGGGCTCCTACTCTTCATTAGATAATTTGTGTATTTGGGTTTTTTTAAATTTAAACCTAATGTAAGCCAATCACAATTCAGTATTGCACCCGCCAATTCTTAAGGGCGGGTTTCATTGGTATGACCCCATTTAGCCCCAAATATCTATGGGCTGAAATCTCTATTATCCATTTAGTTTCTTCCACCTCAGTGATGTTCTTTATATCAACCCCCCCCCAGTGTTCAATTTAATGTTCCATATTGCCCTAAAAATTATGTAGGTAAAACAAATTGTATGTTCAAGGTTCGAATCTTACAACACTTATCGGCTATAAGAATGAAGAATGAGCATAATGCCTTATACAGACACATTTCCAGCAATGAAGGGCATAACTTTATTTTTAAGGCAATATGGAACATTAAATTGAACACTAAGGGGGGGGTGATATAAAAAACATCACTGAGGTTGAAGAAACTAAATGGATAACAGAGCTTTCAGATGGTGAAACTAAATGGATAATAGAGCTTTCAGGGAGATGTAGCCTTAAGAGAATTTTTCAGACTTTAATATTGAATTCTAGAGGAGACTGAGGTTAAGAGAAAAGAAACATATGTGACACTGGTCAAGCAGAATAAAGCCGTAGCAAAGGGGGTGATGTCTTTCTCACAGCTTAATGATGGGCAGACTAAGAGGATAATGGCATGCATTTGACAAAAGCACATGAAGATAAACTGTATTTCAAATGTCAAAGAAATAAACATTAATAACAGTGTTAACTTATTTGAAAAAGTCTTCAAACTCCAGCCACCCCTTACTACAGCTGAAATAACTGAAAACAGCCAGAAAATTGCCATGGTGCTGGTAGAAAGTTTGGGTACCTAAGTCAAGAAGACTATCAGTAAAGGTATTTTAATGTTGTAAAAAATAAAGAATAGGCCAAACCTTAAAGCCCAAATGTTGTTTCTAATGGCAAAGTTTTAAAAGTAGCATCTCCTGTTTTATCATTCTTCCACCATTCCAAAGGAAGCATGTAAGTCTGCTTAACAGGCGTATTTATTTATTTTTTTATATTTCTTTATTGGGATATTGGACTTACAAAAATAGTATACATTAGTATGTGAGCATGTACATGTGTGCATTTCTTAGATGCATGCGTGTGAGTGCGCGCACACACACACACACACACACACACACACACACACACACACACACACACACACACACATAAAAAAGGCTATGTACAGTCTTTACAATAATGGTTTGCTGGTATGGCAGGATTTGGAGGAGAAGATGAAGGAAATTGACAGGTGTAAGGATTAAGGAAGTTTGGTATGATTGCCTTAATATATAAGATATCCAAAAATGGTGCATGTCCAACCCTTTTAAATAACAAGAAATGGACTGTACAGAACAGTATATGCTGTCCCAAGACAAAAAACAAGAGTCAAGGCCAGCTCACAATGGTTCAAATTAAAACAGATGAACTATTTTAAGAAAAGATCCCAGATCCCTGTTTCAGATGAGGGATGCATTATCCATTAATATCCCCAGCATCAGATTTGCAATAAGGCCATCTGATGCTATCTGTAGCACAATTTTATTTTGTGTAATGCTAATCAGACAGCTCATAATCATACACTTTGTTAGTATAAATATATATATATATATATATATATATATATATATATATATATATATATATATATATATATATACACACACACACACAAATACACACACACACACACACACACACACACACACACACACACACACACACACACACACACACACACATAAAAAAGGCTATGTACAGTCTTTACAATAATGGTTTGCTGGTATGGCAGGATTTGGAGGAGAAGATGAAGGAAATTGACAGGTGTAAGGATTAAGGAAGTTTGGTATGATTGCCTTAATATATAAGATATCCAAAAATGGTGCATGTCCAACCCTTTTAAATAACAAGAAATGGACTGTACAGAACAGTATATGCTGTCCCAAGACAAAAAACAAGAGTCAAGGCCAGCTCACAATGGTTCAAATTAAAACAGATGAACTATTTTAAGAAAAGATCCCAGATCCCCTGTTTCAGATGAGGGATGCATTATCCATTAATATCCCCAGCATCAGATTTGCAATAAGGCCATCTGATGCTATCTGTAGCACAATTTTATTTTGTGTAATGCTAATCAGACAGCTCATAATCATACACTTTGTTAGTATAAATATATATATATATATATATATATATATATATATATATATATATATATATATATATATATATATATATACACACACACACACACAAATACACACACACACACACACACACACACACACACACACACACACACACACACACATACACACGTATATATGTGTGTTAGTTATATGGCACAAGCCACATACAGAGAATTTCTGCATAGTAACAACCAGCTTGCTTTATTATGGACTGATTATCTCATGTTTATGCAGCCTTTGGATGCAGTTGTAACTAATATCCAAGATCTAGCTTGTCTACTGTCCTTGCTCTAGCTTGTCTAATATCCCTGATCTAGCTTATATATAGCAATTGCTTACTATGTATTGTTTCATTTACCTAATAAATAACTTCATGAATTAGTTCTGCAGCAATAGCAATTATTAGAGGACATTTAATACAGAACCATCTCATTATTTAACCATATATACAATTAAATGTCTGCTTGATATAGTACTTAAATCCATTTTCACATCATGTTTGCCTTTCTGACACTGCTTTTTTGTAACTCTGTGGCTCTTGTTAGCTTTCAAAAAAAATTATAACTGCATCATGCATATGCTTCACAGAGATTTGTTCAAGTTTTGTAAAACTTTGTAAAACTTTCCATGCAATAGTTAATGATTCAATTTAGATATCATAAAATATATTAACATACTTCATCACTTTCTATATAAACAAAATAGAAAAGGTAATTCATCACAGTAAAGCATCATAAATTATTGCATATTGCAAACAAGCAAAAGGAAAAACTCAAAATTGTTATATGATACATGGAAGTCAAAAATGCAGAGAAATCCCAAGAAAAACAAAGAATGTGAAATAAAAAGTAAGAAAATATGGAACAATTTGAAAACTACCCCAAGGTAAAGGAAGATATTTTCAGCTGTCATCCTATTCTTGTGCCTCACCCCTACTGATATATTATCTCTTATGTTTGCAATACCTTCTAAGCCTTAATTACCTAGCAGCATCTTTATCAAATTTCTCTGTTGCTGCTAAAATATCAACCTAATCAACTGACACTTTCCCAATAGCTTATTAAATGAAAACTATTAAGATTTAGCTTTACATTTCTTTGTCTCCTAAAATCCTTAGTTGGCACTCAATCCTGAAAGAAATATATATATATTTTATTTTGAGACAATTTCTTCAAGTGCAAGCAATTGTTGAGTCTCTCATTTAATCATCTTATTAAGATCTTTTGGATACATGCAAATGCACATTTTACCACAGTAATCATACTAGTCATCCATTCTGTTGACACTAATGGCTTCTTAATAACACGTATGTATTCTATTCACTTCAAGTCCTTTATAACTGTACCTCTTACAGATATGTGTACTTTTCTAGGATTATGTAGTATCAGCATAGCATCAGAATTTATTTCCATAGGACATTTTCCTGACCCAACCTCATGCACAAAAATGGGAAAATGGGTTTGGGTTGGATGGATTCCCCTGCCAGGATTCTTAAATCTGTAATAAATCAGTATAGTCATAAAAAATATCTTTCATGGCACCCTGTACAGTATCTGACATTTCTCTGCAGCTATGTGAAAATTCATTTTTTGTTTTTATAATGAATATGTTTTGTAATGCTTAGGTTCTCGTGAGCAAAACCAAATATTAAGGAAATTAATTTCATTTAGTGAACTGATTGAAAAAGTATTGTGATTTTTCTTATACTCCTGGTCTACTTCCCCAATGGCTAAAATAGGTTAACAATGTACACAAAATTCTCTGACTGTTGTGTTCTAATTTTAGTTATTTAAATGTATGTTTTAACAGCTGCATTCTGCATCTGTGTCCAGTTTAAATTCCACATTATGTACATTAATTCTCAGTATCTCCAGTACATTTGTGTGCTTTAACTACACTTCAGAATTGACAGTAATAAACTTTCATTTATTTTATAGCAACACATAGCTCATTTCCATGTTCCTGTTAAAAAATGCAAATTCTTTTAAACTCACTTATTTTTGTCATTACACATCTTTGCACAGTGCTGTTTTCCTGTTTAACCTTTTGATTCAGTCTAAACCCAAAGAACAATAAGCTGTTGAGACAGCACATTCAGCTCTTCATTTTTTGTAATACTCAATGATTCCAAGGCAAGTCTTCTTGAAAATGCTTAGTTAGTTAACAGTTGCAGTATTGTTGGCTTTCAAATGGAAGAGAGGATTCAGTTTAAAATTACACAAGTAAACATGTTGGAATATTTACCTTTTGAGATAAATTAAACATAAAAAGTTAGCCCTATTAGATCTGAATTTAAAGCTGTTGTTTTACTGCATTACTTTTGGATTTTCTACAGTTAAGATTTGGCTATTTCCATTACTTTTTTATTTTTATATTACAGTTTGTTGTATTTTAAACATTGTATTACTGCAAAGTGTTTTTGTTTTTCTTTCTGGAAATCTTAAAAGTTGTTGGTAGTGTCAGTTAGGAAACATTCCTTTTGCATTCATTGACTGACTAGGAAATAGATTTAGCTAACTAGTGGGAGGACCTGAGAGACATTTTTCTCATTTAAGATATTCATCTACATTCCTCTTTGGATTCAAGAGCTCTGAGTTTAAAACTGCTGTTTGACCGCATTGATTTCTGGAATTTTCCCCCTCATCTGCCCAATACTCATCTGCCAAACTCTTGTTGTGCTTTTAAACTTGGTGCCATTTTAACTGCTCACCACTACTATAAATTAAAGTTTGCAAGCCTATTGCAGAATATCTACCATAGGAACTGGAATATACTATGTTCTGATGACCGAGTTAAGAATCTGGTAGGGACCACCCCTCAATATGCCTATAAGAACAAGAAATCCCTTAAGAGACTCTTATGTGGCCCCAGGTATAAGCAAGCAATAGATGTTCAACCTACCACTCCAGTATATGGGACGAAACCCTGTAACTCCTGTAACTATTGTCAATATATTGACAAGAGAGGGCATTTTAGACATCCAGACACTGGAAAGACCACCTATTTCAGACTTACAGCTGATTATAATACCACTAACATTATGTACCTAGCTTTCTGTACTACATGTTGTTCATTCTATGTGGGCATGACCACAAGAAGGTTTTGTGATAGGATTAGGGAACACATATATAACATAAACAGAGGGTCAGGAACTAATGCCCTGGCTAGGCATGTTCTAGTATCAGGGACAACACACAACTTTCAGTTCATGGTAATTGAGAAAGTTCAGCTAGGATGCAGAGGTGGTGCAATTAGGAATTTGGTAGAGACTAAAGAGCTTGAATGGATTATTAGGATGTGTGCCAACATGGGCAAAGGCCTGAATGATAAACGTTTGTATTAAACCGGTTTTGGTTAATAAGCCAATATGCAGATAAAGTCTCTATATATGCACTTTTATGTATTTTTATTCACTTTAATGTTTTATTAGTTGATATTATGTCTCTGTCTAGTGCTTCTCCTTTAAATCGGTGGCTATTAAGCTAATTGTTTATTGGGAACTGACACTGATAGGCTGTTGCTGTTTTTAAAACTCCCTGTGGAGTGTATTGAGTTGTCTGATGAGGTAGCTCTGGTTACGAAAGCGCTCACCATTTTTGAACTGTGGATTAAACTTTGGAACTTTATTTGATACTATCTGCTGTGGTCTGATGTTTCCTATATTTTTCTGCAAATACTAGTTGTTTGGGAACCCAGTCTGCTCATACCACTTTGTATTTTTTATTTGTTATCTTTATGTCCACTAAGGATAGTGTGGGCGATGGTCCCATAGATTGTGAGGAGGTGCCTACATGTGAGCTTAACACTGAATTGCTGCAATGATGACATCTACTGAAAGCAAGCAAACCTTTTGAGATTGACCTAACCGAGCTGCAGCACCTAGTCCTTGACTAAGAGTGTGATGTGGAATTGTGATGAGGCCTTTCATCCTTCCTCTTGGGGGAATGCTGATGAGTGCCTGCAGTACTTTCTTGAGACGTACATGATATCTTGCTTACCCATCCTGTATGCATGAGGACAGATCCCTAGCCATGTCCACCTACGCTCCCATTGTGAATCTAGTAAACCTTTATTTGTGTGAGCAAGGAGGCTGACATGGATGCTGTGTGTGCAGCCATACTATTTATGTATTTATTTATTGACATTTGTTAACTGGGTTTGTCCAACTGGGCTTGTGGCCCATTTTCAGTGGAGACCTGAGGAGAAAAGCTCCAGTAGTACATTTTTAAACAAGTACAATTTTAAACAATATTGATATAATAGCAGTTATAGCAAAAAGATTCACATACGTTGGGTTACGTGCATAAAGTTAAAGTTGCATTAAAAAGGAAGCTTAGAAACATAATTTTACATTGATAGTTCAATAGGTCAACAATAAAATGTTTTTGTTTGTATACAATTATGCAAATGCATAGTAGACACATTGGAGAGAGAGGTGTAATGAGGTACTAAGTATGGCCCTTTTGAGGGTACATAAACGGAAGGAAGACTAGGTGGGGTCATGGCAAGGGCAGGTCCTGGAATCAAGAAAATAAGCTTTTAGTTCATTTTTAAAGTGTGAAGTGTGGGATATTGAACGTAAGTCAAGGTGAAGTTTGTTCCAAGCATGGGCTAGGAAGTGTTTGTAGAGTAGTTTGCCTAATGAACTTTTTGGGTGGTAGACATCAAGTAATTGTTGGTTAGAAGTACAGAGGGTCCGGGATGGGATGTAGATGGAGACTAAGGAAGATAGAAATGGACAGAAGGAGGTTTTATAAAGAATAGAGTGTAGCATATAAAATTGATAAGATAGCAGAAATTGGGGAAGTTCAAGCCATTGAAGAGAGTTTAAAGAAATGCAGTGGTGTGAGTTGTATGGAGAGTTAGTAATAAATCAGGCTATTTTATGGTAAGTCTTTTGAAGTTTATTTAGAGTGGAGGCCTGGATATTGGTAAGAACTGGGGCGGCGTATAAGAGGGAGGGGAGGAGGAGTGCCTGGCCTAGGATAAGTCTAGATTCAGGGGTTAGGAATTTTTTGTTCTGATATAGCAGACTTAGTTTCTGGTTTGTTTTTTTTATAAACTGGAGTATGTGTAGGTTGAACTTTAGTTCATCATCGATGATGACCCCTAGGAGTTTGGTATGGTTGGATAGTTGTATTATTAGAAGATGTAATAACAAAGGAGGTTTTATGGTGAGAATAAGAAGGGGAAGGAAAAGTAGGAGTTTAGTCTCATTGGGATTTAGGATCAATAGGTTGTGAAAAAGCCATTGTTCATTGGATAGTAGGGCTTGTTGGGTCAGGGAGTGTAGTTCAGGAATGTTATTTGAGATGCATATAAGTGTAGAGTTGTCGACATACTGAATAAGGGAGGATTTTTTGCATGAGGTGTAAAGATCATTGGTGAAGATGTTAAACAAAAGGGGTCCCAAGATGGAGCCTTGGGGAACACCAGTGGAGATGGGAAGGAAAGGTGAGGAGGATGAGAGCCATTTGACAGACTGTTCCCTGCCAGATAGGTAACTATTAAACCAGGCAAGTGCAGAGGGGAATAGGTGGAGATTTGCGAGTTTGGATAGTAGTAGAGGATGAGAGACAGTATCGAAGGCTTTGGAGAGAACTAGGAAGAGACAGGAAATGAGTTTATTGTTGTCTAGGGCCTCTGCAATGATATGAGTGAAGAAGAGGAGGGCAGTGGTGGTGCTGTGGTGAGGATAAAATCCATGTTGGGTAAGGGTAAATAAGTGGTGTGCGAGGAGGTGATTGAGAAGCTGCGAGTGAATACATTTTTTCTAATATATTAATGAATTAAATATCTAATACTATGCATGACAATCATGTCATTGTCCCTGGCTTCAACCATTCCCATGTGAAATTCTTTTCATCTACCCTGCAATACTGGAATCATTGGTAACTGACATTCTGTGGTAGTATACTGAGCTTGAAATATGTCACTGCACATCTGGTGCTGTGCAGCTAGTACTAAAAACGTTGATAGCAAATGGAGTCAACATTCCATGTTTCTACCTTTTATGATCCATTGTACTGCCTTCAATATTTTGGATGTGTTTTATATATATATATATATATATATATATATATATATATATATATATATATATATATATATATATACATATATATATATATATATATATATATATATATATATATATATATATGTATACTTTCATTCACTGAAAACACATTTCACTGAATTTCAAATCACTCACACCAAATCGCTGAAAGCTCAAATCACTGAAAACTCATTTCACTGAATCATATTTCACTGAATACAAGTACTGTTGGGCAAATAAAATGTATATGCCATTTTCCCCACTGTAGTGCAATCCTGGAGTTAGTATATATAGTTAGAGGGAATGTGGGGGGCACAGCCCCCCACATTGGGGGATGTGGAAGGAGAAGCCCCACACCTACTTTTGGTTTTATATTGTTAGCTTTCAGTGAAATGAGATTCATAAATATAAAAGCAAACTAGGTGGATGGCTACTCCCACCACACCCCCCCAACTATATATACTAACTCCAGGATTGCATTGCAGTGAGGAAAAGGGCATATATGTTTTATTTGACCGACAGTACTTACATTCAGTGAAATGTGATTCTGTGAAATGAGTTTTCAGTGATTTGAGCTTTCAGCTATTTGGTGTGGGTCAATTGAAATTCAGTGAAATGAAAAAAAGTTTCATAACCAAATAATCACAGGCCTAAAGTCCTTAAGCCATCATGAGAGCCACAGAGCCCTAGCACTTTCATCTGGTTTTATTGGGTTTTAAGGAAGATGTCTGTGTTGTTTACCACATCATTAGAAACCTGGTTGTCTTGGATTTCCTGTATCTCACAAGTCAAATGGTGCCACTAATATTAAAACTATGAACCTAAATCTTCCTCAAAAGATAAATAAAACATTGTGGAGAGACAGGTTTCTTGGCATGTATGAGAAACTGTTTATCTTTAAAAATAACCTAGGTGACTAGATGGGTATTTATAAATTTATTCCAGCACTGACTGGTATGGCCATCCTGGAGAAAGGAGGTGTGACATGAGGGAGAGTACTGGCAAGCCAGAAATGGTGGTAAACTAAATGACCTTGGAAATCGATGAATTCTGTAAAGCAAACCATTGTGACTTTACTTAAGGTCATGTATTTATCTCAATTAAAGCATAACAGGAAATGAGAGAAGAGAAGGGAAGAGAAGAGAAGAGAAGAGAAGGGAAGGGAAGGGAAGGGAAGAGAAGAGAAGAGAAGAGAAGGGAAGAGAAGAGAAGAGAAGAGAAGAGAAGAGAAGAGAAGAGAAGAGAAGAGAAGAGAAGAGAAGAGAGAGAAGGGAAGAGAAGAGAAGGGAAGAGAAGAGAAGGGAAGGGAAGAGAAGAGAAGAAGAGAGAAGAGAAGGAAGAGAAGAGAAGAGAAGAGAAGGGAAGAGGAGAGAAGGGAAGAGAGAGAAGGGAAGAGAAGAGAAGAGAAGAGAAGAGAAGAGAAGGGAAGAGAAGAGAAGAGAAGAGAAGAGAAGAAGAGAGAAGAGAAGAGAAGAGAAGAAGAGAGAGAAGAGAAGAGAAGAGAAGAGAAGAGAAGAGAAGAGAAGAGAGAAGGGAAGAGAAGAGAAGAGAAGAGAAGAAGAGAAGAGAAGAGAAGAGAAGAGAAGAGAAGAGAAGAGAGAAGGAAGAGAAGAGAAGGAAGAGAAGAGAAGGAAGAGAAGAGAAGAGAAGAGAAGAGAAGGAAGAGAAGAGAAGAGAAGAGAAGAGAAGAGAAGAGAAGAGAAGAGAAGAGAGAAGAGAAGAGAAGGGAAGAGAAGAGAAGAGAAGAGAAGAGAAGAAGAAGAGAAGAGGGAAGAGAAGAGAAGAGAAGAGAAGAGAGAGAAGGAAGAGAAGAGAAGAGAAGAGAAGAGAAGAGAAGAGAAGAGAGAGAAGAGAAGAGAAGAGAAGAGAAGAGAAGAGAAGAGAGAGAGAAGAAGAGAAGAGAAGAGAAGAGAAGAGAAGAGAGAGAAGAGAAGAGAAGGGAAGGGAAGTGAAGAGAAGAGAAGAGAGAGAAGAGAGAAGAGAAGAGAAGAGAAGAGAAGAGAGAAGAGAAGAGAGAGAAGAGAAGGAAGAGAGGGAAGAGAAGAGAAGAGAAGAGAAGAGAAGAGAAGAGAGAGAGGAGAAGAGAAGAGAAGAGAAAGAGAGAAGAGAGAGAAGAGAAGAGAAGAGAAGAGAAGAGAAGAGAAGAGAAGAGAAGAGAAGAGAAGAGAAGAGAAGAGAAGGGAAGAGAAGAGAGAGAAGAGAAGAGAAGAGAAGAGAAGAGAAGAGAAGAGAAGAGAAGAGGAGAGGAGAGAAGAGAGAGAAGAGAAGAGAAGAGAAGAGAAGAGAAGAGAAGAGAAGAGAAGAGAGAAGAGAAGAGAAGGGAAGAGAAGAGAAGAGAAGAGAAGGAAGAGAAGAGAAGAGAAGAGAGAGAAGAGAAGAGAAGAGAAGAGAAGAGAAGAGAAGAGAAGAGAAGAGAAGAGAAGAGAAGAGAAGAGAAGAGAAGAGAAGAGAAGAGAAGAGAAGAGAAGAGAAGAGAAGAGAAGAGAAGAGAGAGAGAAGAGAAGGGAAGAGAAGAGAGAAGAGAAGAGAGAGAAAGGGAAGAGAAGAGAAGAGAAGAGAGAAGAGAGAGAAGAGAAGAGAAGAGAAGAGAAGAGAAGAGAAGAGAAGGAAGAGAAGAGAAGAGAGAAGAGAAGAGAAGAGAAGAGAAGAGAAGAGAAGAGAAGAGAAGAGAAGAGAAGAGAAGAGAAGAGGAAAGGAAGAGAAGAGAAGAGAAGAGAAAGGAAGGGAAGAGAAGAGAAGAGAAGAGAAGAGAAGAGAAAGAAGAGAAGAGAAGAGAAGAGAAGAGAAGAGAAGGAAGAGAAGAGAAGAGAAGAGAAGAGAAGAGAAGAGAAGAGAAGAGAGAAGAGAAGAGAAGAGAAGAGAAGAGAGAAGAAGAGAAGAGAAGAGAGGAGAAGAGAAGGGAAGAGAAGAGAGAAGAGAAGAGAAGAGAAGAGAAGAGAAGAGAAGAGAAGAGAAGAGAAGAGAAGAGAAGAGAAGAGAAGAGAAGAGAAGAGAAGAGAAGAGAAGAGAAGAAGAGAAGAGAAGAGAGAGAAGAGAAGAGAAGAGATGAGAAGAGAAGAGAGAAGAGAAGAGAAGAGATGAGAAGAGAAGAGAGAAGAAGGGAAGAGAAGAGAAGAGAAGAGAGAAGAGAAGAGAGAGAAGAGAAGAGAAGAGAAGAGAAGAGAAGAGAAGAGAAGAGAAGAGAAGAGAAGAGAAGAGAAGAGAAGAGAAGAGAAGAGAAGAGAAGAGAGAAGGAAGAGAAGAGGAGACAAGAGAAGAGAAGAGAGAAGAGAAGAGAAGAGAAGAGAGAGAAGAGAAGAGAAGAGAAGAGAAGAGAAGAGAAGAGAAGAGAAGAGAAGAGAAAGAGGAAGAGAAGAGAAGAGAAGAGAAGAGAAGAGAAGAGAAGAGAAGAGAAGAGAAGAGAAGAAGAGAAGAGAAGAGAAGAGAAGAGAAGAGAGAGAAGAGAAGAGAGAAGAGAAGAGAAGGGAAGAGAAGAGAAGAGAAGAGAAGAGAAGAGAAGAGAAGAGAGAGAAGGAAGAGAAGAGAAGAGAAGAGAAGAGAAGAGAAGAGAAGAGAGAAGAGAAGAGAAGAGAAGAGAGAAGAGAAGAGAAGAGAGAAGAGAAGAGAAGAGAAGAGAAGGGAAGAGAAGAGAAGAGAAGGGAAGAGAAGAGAAGAAGGGAAGAGAAGAAGAGAAGAGAAGGGAAGAGAAGAGAAGAAGAGAAGAGAAGAGAAGAGAAGAGAAGAGAAGAGAAGAGAAGAAGAGAAGAGAAGAGAGAGAAGGAAGAGAAGAGAGAGAGAAGAGAAGAGAAGAGAGAGAAGAGAAGAGAAGAGAAGAGAAGAGAAGAGAAGAGAAGAGAAGAGAAGAGAAGAGAAGAGAAGAAAGAGAGAAAGAGGAAGGAAGAGAAGAGAAGAGAAGAGAAGAGAAGAGAAGAGAAGAGAAGAGAAGAGAAGAGAGAAGGAAGAGAAGAGAAGAGAAGAGAAGAGAAGAAAAGAGAAGAGGAGAAGAGAAGAGAAGAGAAGAGAAGAGGAAGAGAAGAGAAGAGAAGAGAAGAGAAGAGAGAAGAGAAGAGAAGAGAGAGAAGGAAGAGAAGAGAAGAGAAGAGAAGAGAAGAGAAGAGAAGAGAAGAGAAGAGAAGAGAAGAGAAGAGAAGAAAGAGAAGAGAAGAGACGGGAAGAGAAGAGAAGAAAAGAGAAGAGAGAGAAGAGAAGAGAAGAGAAGAGAAGAGAAGAGAAGAGAAGGAAGAGAAGAGAAGAGAAGAGAAGAGAAGAGAGAAGAGAAGAGAGAGAAGAGAAGAGAAGAGAAGAGAAGAAGAGAAGAGAAGAGAAGAGAGAGAAGAGAAGAGAAGAGAAGAGAAGAGAAGAGAAGAGAGAAGAGAAGGAAGAGAAGAGAAGAGAAGAGAAGAGAAGAGAAGAGAAGAGAAGAGAAGAGAAGAGAAGAGAAGAGAAGAGAAGAGAAGAGAAGAGAAGAGAAGAGAAGAGAAGAGAAGAGAAGAGAGAAGAGAAGGAAGAGAAGAGAAGAGAAGAGAAGAGAAGAGAAGAGAAGAGAAGAGAGAGAAGGAAGAGAAGAGAAGAGAAGAGAGAGAGAAGAGAAGAGAAGAGAGAGAAGAGAAGAGAGAAGAGAAGAGAAGAGAAGAGAAGAGAGATAAGAGAAGAGAAGAGTAGAGAAGAGAAGAGGAGAAGAGAATAGAAGAGAAGAGAGAGAAGAGAAGAGAAGAGAAGAGAAGAGAGAGAAGAGAAGAGAAGAGAAGGAAAGAGAAGAGAAGAGAGAAGAGAAGAGAAGAGAAGGGAAGAGAAGAGAGAGAAGAGAAGAGAAGAGAGAGAAGAGAAGAGAAGAGAGAGAAGGGAAGGGAAGAGAAGAGTAGAGAGAGAAGTGAAGAGAAGAGAGAGAAGGGAAGGGAAGAGAAGAGAAGAGAGAGAAGTGAAGAGAAGAGAAGAGAGAGAAGGGAAGAGAAGAGAAGAGAGAGAAGAGAAGAGAGAGAAGGGAAGAGAAGAGAAGAGAGAGAAGAGAAGCGAGAAGAGAAGAGAAGAGAAGAGAAGAGAAGAGAAGGGAAGAGAAGAGAGAGAAGAGAAGAGAAGTGAAGAGAGAAAAGAAGAGAAGAGAAGAGAGAGAAGAGAAGAGAGAAGAGAAGAGAAGAGAAGAGAGAGAAGGGAAGAGAAATAGGTAATCAGTTTGCAGTGTGCACAAGACAGGATTAAACAGTGTAAAGCATTGGCAACAGTCATTTATTGAATCATTCAAGCATAAATAAAAATGAGAGTAAAAAAGAGAGGAGAGAAAGGACATGTGAATATGCACACACATATATTTATAAAATATAGATCTGTATTCATACATATCTCTCTCTCTCTCTATATATATATATATATATATATATATATATATATGTGTGTGTGTGTGTGTGTGTGTGTGTGTGTACAGTACAGTTATGTAAGGAAATGCACCATAACTGTAACCTTTCTAATAGATCTCTGTAGCAGTAGCCTAAGCTGTTAGTGGTTATATCCTGCCAAGGATATAACCAGCCAACCAGCTTTTCAAAGTTTAAAAGCACCTACAATGTTCTCTAACTGCTAGGAACTTGAGCAAAACTCCATATAATAGTCAATTAGACCCCTAAAAAGCTTCAAATCTTTTTTGCCCCAAAAAGGAAGACAACAGTCCTGTAAGGAAATGCTAGGGAATATAAAATTAGAATAGTTTTGTATACAATGGGCTGTAGATCCACACCCTGGGCAATACCAGAACAACCAAAAAAAGGGTGTGGGAGGAGGGTACTATTACTACAACAGTGATCTATTAGAACATCTATTGTTCTGGTAGGTTTACTTACTGTACTATGTTCACCAACAGAGCACTGTTGCAGTAGGCTAAGCTAATATAATAGATTATTATAGATTAGACAGGAAGAAGAAAATTAAGAATCCAGGAACCCCTGGAGAACGGTCCTAGCAAAACATGCTCTAGTCCTGGAAAAGGAATCTAGTTTGTAGTGCTTTGCAAAAGTATGTATTGAGGATCAAGTTGCTACCTCTAGAATACTTCTAAAGTCCACCCTTGTCCAAAAAGACACAGAAGAAGCAAAAGCCCTGATGCAATAATCCCTTACCCTGCCTGGAAGTGGTTTGTTATGTTAAGTATAACAAAAGGAAATAGCATGAAACAACCATCTCAAAATCGTCTGCTTTGTCTCTGGTTGTCTTATTCTCTAACCTTTGTAGCAGGCAAACAGCTGACTGGCTTTCCTGAATGACTGAATTTTGTCTATGTCATATCTGAGCTATGTGTAGATATTCAGATCATGCAGGATTCTTTTGTTTTGAGGCTGTGAAAAAAGGAAGAGGAATTAATGGATTAGCTCAAGGTAAACTATGAGACCACTTTAAGCATAAGAGAAGGATTTTTTCTTAAGGAAACCCAGCCCTTTTGAAAAATTAAGTAGGATGTCCCATCAAACGAGCTTGTAACTCAAATACTCTACTAGAAGAAATCAGAGCGATGAATAAACATGTTAAGAACCTCATTGAGTTCCTCTGGTTCTTAATTATGTGTGAGTTTTTGTCTTCATCCATGGACTGGTACCAACTAGAACTTCATTTCTATTTAGACATGCATAATTTCCTAGTAGTTGTTTTTGGCCTCCTTTAGCACCTGTTACACATCCTCAGAAAAAGTGCCCAAATGGCATTCAAGTTTGAGGCATATCAAACAATTCCTGTCTTGTTTGAATAAATCCAGTCTGTACAGAAGCTGGTGGTAATTGCCTTTGCTCAGATTTAAAATAAAAAAGAATCCCTGTTGCGTGGACAAAAGAGAGTCACCACTGTTATCTTTGGGGAGTCCTTTGGGGTCTTTAGAAGAACATTGCTTATCAGTGGAAAGGGTTAAAAAGCATAGAGGAACATTCCCATGTATGGTAATGAGAAGGCATCTGTTTTTCAGATTTGTTTGCAAGGATTCCTAGAGCAGAATGTCTTTAACTGTCCGTTTCAAAAGGAGACAAACAGATCTACCTGAAGTGTCACTAGAAGGCCCCAGTTTCTATTCCTATAAATCTCTCCTGGTCCTGTTTAGCTTTTTTGCAACAATATTTTGCTTTGAATGTATGAAGAGTAAAACTGAGCTGAGTTGCTATCTCCTAGTATATCATAGGCAGTCTGCAAAAGTGTAAGATCTGGTATCAGCAGTTTTTTGTATACTGCATCACTGCAGTCAAACCGTCGGTAAATATTTGCAGAGGTCCTACAGACAAGAGATAATGTAGGGCTTTCAAAGCATTTAGCACTGCCAAGACCTCTTTGATATTATGTGCCTTTGCCTGGCTCCTTTGTTCCACAGATCTTGGACTTTCACACCTTTTGAAATTGTTCCTCATGCCAGGTCTGAAGCATCTGTTGTGACAGATTGACAAGGAAGAGGGAGTGAGGGAGCAGGATGAATGTGAGACATTATCTGGGAACTGGTCTACCCACCATAGAATCTCTCTCCTTACAAACACCAGAATGATGATCTGAAAAGATAAAGAATGTAGATGTTAAGGCCAAACTGACCTGATGTACCAATGATTTTTTTCCTCTGAAGTCTGATCAAGAGGTTGTAAAAATCATGGACGCCACATATCCCAAAACCAAAAGAAATTTATTGGCAGATTCCAGGCTTTGACTGGAAAAATTCAGACAGTACATTAGATACAGTTCTGCTGTGTCTGAAGAAAGAAAACCTCTTTCTAGGGTAGAATCTAGCTGATATTCATGGAAAACTGTTCTGTGAGAACATGTAACATTTCTTTAAGTTTACCTGAAAACTCAAACTGAGTAGGAGATTCTCAACAAGGTACTTAACAAGGACTCTTGATAACCTGAAATAGTCAGTACATATGATGATTATCTCAATTTGGAAAATATGAGTGCATTGAAGTCTGCAATAAGTAATTACTGGAGCCAGTCACTTTCTAAATAACTGGAGCAGTAGATAGTCCAAAGGGTAAGATAGAAAATTAATAGTTAAAGCCAGGTAAATGCCTGAAATGTTTGCCAATAAGAATATGATGGATGGTATCTTTTAAACCAAGTTTTACAATGAAAGCTAATAAAAAAATAAGAGGTAACAGTTTCTGAAGGATAACATTTTGAACTTAGGGATCTTGACAAAATGATTGGGCGAGGAGAGATCTAGTACCAGCTTCTAAATTCCTTCTTTCTTTGGCATCAGTGATCCTTTGCCTCTCTGGCAAGAAGGCATTGGTTCTATGATACTCCTGAGATAACATTTGCTGCAAAGGATATATGGTTTACTGGGCAAGGAGAAATCCCATGAAAAGCAGGGAAGGACTCTCATTTCAATGTATACCTCTGCTGAATGATTTTAAGACCCTATTTGTTTAACATAATCTGGTACAGGAAAGGAAGATGTATAGACACATCCTGGGGAGAGGGACAACTTGGCACTGTGGGGTAGTGGGTATGAGGAAGCAAATAGTAATTTTGACGTTTTGAGCTGTCCTTGATTTTAAGAGGCTTTCTCTTTCTTTTTTGGCGCCTCTTTGCCATTGCTTTTTAAAATCCTGTTTACTGACACCTTTCTGCTTAAATTTCTTTTTGAGGAAAAGGAGCTAAGGTTTAAAGAACTCTGTTATTTGCCTTAGCTAGAGTAGTTTGGAAGATTTGGGTCACCCCATGTATCATTTTCTTTCTTCGCATAAAATCTCTTGAGAAGCTCAGTTTAGAAGGGCCTAACACAATTTTCTTGTCCAGAGGAAAGCTTATCATATCAGTCTTAAAATCTTCAGGAAGATTCTGAGAATGTAAGTATGCAAATCTTCTCAGGACTGATCCAGAAACAGCAACTCTGGAGACAGTATCAGCTGCATCATAAGAACACTTAAAAGCATGTTTAATGACATGAGAAGCAGATAAATGTGAGACATCCAGATATTTGTTTTACACCTAAGAAGAGAGGAGGGTCTCAAATAAAAAGCTTAACATGTGAGGCTTTCATTTTGAAATTCTAAACATTAAAGTGGCAGAAGAATAACCTTTCTTCTCAAATTTGTCAAAATCTTTCCCATCCTTGTCATAGGGAATGGGATTAGCACAAACAATTTGTCCTAGCAGAAGTAGTTTTGAATAAGGAAATCACTGCAGGGTCCACTTTATATTTGGAAAACAAGTATTGGTGAACCTGAGTTACCTTGTATAATCCATCAGACTTCCTAAGAGCAGGAGATTGTCAGGTAAACTACAAGTTATAAAAAAACATTTAAAGAAACTAAAATAGCTGTGCTGCAAGTTGTAGAATATCCAACTGTAACAAATCATAATTCATTTTTCTAGGAAATAAGAATTTCATTCTGATCCCTTTGAAAAGCTTATTACCTTGTAAAGAAGATTTCAGAAAAAGATAGGTCATCTGTAGGGAAATCTGAAGCAACAATATCTTCAGAATCAGAATCTTCAGCTTGTTAAGAAAGGACAGAAGCACATTCTGTCTCTCCAGTCCATGCTCTTCTGACTGAAAATCAAAGTCAGAAAGAGAGGAAACTTTTTCTTTTCTAAAGAGGAAATAGGCTCAGTAGAAGCAGAAATTAATTCCCTGGCAAATTCCAGCAAGTCTTGCCTGCCATAGAAATAGATAGAACAGAAGCAATATTTTTTTTACTTTGTGTTTTCTCTTCCTGGAAGAGTACTTCAAAATAAGACAGATACACGGAAAGCACAGTCTCCTGTAACTCGGGATCTATTTTTTCAGTTATAACTACCTGTTTAGATAAAGTTCATTCCCATCCATTTTCAAGTCGAGCTTAGACCTATGGATAGGAAATAGAAAATTTACCCCAAGACTGCCCCCTCCACTACTAATGGACACAGGCAGTTCCTAAATGCTTTATCCCATGCCTGGGTCCCCTCAAATTATCTACAGTATGATCCCAGTTATTGTCATTAGGCTTAATATATAATTATCAACCATGGGATGAATAAGGCTAATCTATAACCAAATGGGATAGATTATTTTGAGCATAAAAAGAGAAAACTGTTGGGCTTAAAATGGCCTGCAAGGGCAATTAATCTAGTACTTCCGTAAAAACGGGTTCCTATCACATAGTCAAACTTGTACAAGTTTGAACCCCATATAAGTTCGAACTTGTACATGTCCGAGCGTTTAAATGGAAATCTCCGTAAGAGGAGGTTGCAACAGTTTATTTTGTTTTTACTTCTTTTTTTATCTTTTTATCACTAGCTGAAGTTTTGTAACTTCGAACGGAATGGTTGGAACATTCCGTGTTCAAAGTTATAAAACTCTGACTATATGATATAGGCCTGTAAGAACATATAAGATATACCAAACAAACCCTTTTGCTCTGATATCAATAAAAGTGGTTCTCCTTTGCCCAAGGAGTTCAACCCTACCGCTGCAGAGAACATGTCTGTCCCCTAATCCTTATTGGCTGTAGCTGCTACACCAGAGGGACTGGAGGAAAATGATGAGAGGTAGAAGGAACCAAGTCTGGTCACAGCGGCAGATGAAGCAAAGAAGGAGCAGACCTGACACCCAAAGACTTCCTGACAACTGTCTTCTTTTTCTTCTTGCAGATGGGAGAAGGAAGAATGAAGAAGACAAGTTAATGCTCCATAAGCCTGGCCATGGACGAAGCCTTAAAGATGGGTAGGGGAAACAAAAGGAATTGGTAAATCTCGTGAAAGACAAAAAAATGGCAAGTCTCATATCATAAAGTATATAAAATGCACATAAAAATAGTTTTCCCTCAGAAAAATTAATTCTTAGAAAGTTTTCCTTAGAGATGGACTTATCTGCCCAGCTTTGAAGGATCTCTAGATGACCATCAGTACATGAAGCCTGCAGAAGGAGGGCACTTCAGTGGCAAAGAAGCTTTAAAGCTTTTCAGTGCACTAGCTGCCTTTTATATGGAACTCTGTTCAAGTTCCTGACAGTTAGACTGCCTGGAAGGTGTCCTTAAGGTTGACAAAGCTAGCTGGTTGGCCATATCCTTGTTAAGTGATTAATGTTGAACAGATACACACACACACACACACACACACACACACACACACACACACACACACACACACACACACACACAGATGACATATAAAATGCATCGATAATCATATATGTCACTTACTATATAAATCAGAAGAAAATGCATACTTCACTTGCCATCTCACATGGTGGGTCCAGAATACAAAGGCTTAAAGTGCTGCTGGATTTTCACACACTGAGACTATAAGTCAATCGTTGCTGTCATTCACAGTAAGACTGTACTTGAAGCTTGAAAAGGAAATAAGGAAACACATGCTTAGGTATTTAAGAAGGAAGCACCCATAAAATTAAACAAAGTAATTCAAGTATATTACCAACACTGCTAGAAGGCTGTTGACTCCTGCTGAGAACAAACAAAAGATGTCTTAAAGCACTGTCTGAAAGAGTTTGTCTGATGTTCACAGCAGCAGTGAATCTGACGTTTCCTCGTTTAGCAGAACATGCAGGTTGAGACTGTTTAACTTAACAAGGAAGGGGACGCAGAATTAAATAATGTAACAAAAGTAACAGGAGCATCTTACAAACACTCATTTGAGATTACTACCTCCTGCTTGGAATAAAAACAGACACCCTTCCTTAGTAACAGATTTCATTGCAGAAAAACTTTACACACCATGATTTAAAATTATGTCATTAGTGTCTATATCTATATAAAACTACATTTCCTTTTGAATGGAAAGATGAGATGGTTTAAATACTTTAATGTGCAAAACTTTATAAAGCTGCATGTTTGTTCAGGATCATTATATCTGAACCACTTCCTCATTAGCATGCACTGTTAACACAATCATCCATTTAAGAGTGTGATATGATATGGTAGAACATTAGTTTAGCACTTACTAAGCTCTGAATGACTGTCTTTAATCCTTACCATGGTACAAAGGAAATTCAGGCAAGAAATATGATTTATGTATTTTGGCTTGCCCATTTATTGTTATAGAAGTAGACACCAGAAGGAAGTTAATCAGTCAATATTAAAATGAGATGGCAATATTTAGTAACATTTAAATTAGGTACAGATAGTCATTCACCCAGTGTGAATTAATATATAGCATGTCTGTGATGGCAGACTTTAATAAATAACAAGAGTTATAATAGTTCATAGTAATACTAAACACAATCAGCTTAACAAAGAAGGGCAGCCACCCGCTCTTTCCAAGGCAGCAAATTATGTACCATAGTCTGTGTGAATAGTTGGTGCAGGGGTTATTTTGGGGTGTGAGGTAGACATTTAAATTAATGATGATTCAATGGCTGTATTTATTTATTTATTTGTGCATTTGTATCTGTGCCCCAGACATGACACCTTTCACAGAAGAAATAGACAGTAACAGAGATATGCTAGTATGCTTCCTACAGTAGTAATACATCTACAACATTGCTATAACTTTACAGCCTATGCTAGCCATAATAATAATAATAACATTTAATTAGGACGGTAGCTGTACATGTAGCTAATATTAGTAAATCATACAGTGCACTCAAAATAGTCAATTAGAAGGATAGAATACAGATGGTCACAAAGTTACTAAATCTCAGTTCGGTATTACAAAGAGCAAACCTGAGTACAGACAGGGTTTTCAGCATGATCGGACTTGATACAAGTTACACAGTCATGCAATGTTCTGTCATAATAGATATAACAGATGCACAAAATTTCACTTCTGACAGAGATGAAGACGATGGATCTGACACTGGGGTTTACAAAACTGCACATCTACTGAAAAGTTTAGTAAGCATGAATGAGTTATGCAGCCCAGCAAAGAAGGTTCTTGAAGATTACTATAGTTTTATGAGGGGTACTGTGAAAGCAAAGACATTACAATGTTCTCAGAAGAGGGACTTTGATGATGAGGGCAATAATCTTTAAGTCATTCTGAGGCACCAGCGTTTGATCAGGGACATGTGGACATTTTTCAGGGGGGTGCTAACATTCCTTTTATCAGCACAGAGATAGTTTATTCTACCTGGCCTCTGTATGAGAAATGTAGGTGGAGATAATACTTGGGAAATACCCATGGCAGATGCTTACGAATCTGTGGGTCATGATGAATTTTATGTAATCCAGTCTTTGAAAAGATTGCAAAGTAAAGGAGAATCTCATTTGAATAAGAACCAAGAGTCACCATGTTGTTTTTATGATTGTACAAAAGAACCTTTTGCAGCATTTTGAAAAATAAAAATCTCTTAAGATCTATGTTAAGTTCGGAGCTCAACCCGCTGGTGTGATTATAAAGCTATTCAGGTACACCTCTATTTAATCCAGTCTTTACCTAAACTCAGGTCATTGTTGGACTGAAATGCTATAGTTTCATAGGTTCATAGGTTGGTACTAGGCTATCTGGCCTAGAGTGTATACAAGCCTAGGCATAACAATTCCCTGGCTATTTCTTCCCACAGTATTTACTTCCCTGGACCCCTGTCTAGCAGGGTGACTGACGTGATCCCCGGGATGAATTTCCTATCTCCCATCCAATCATCAAGGTTCCTTTTGAAGAGGGCCATAGATGCACTCTGCTTGACATGTATGGGCAGTCTATTTCAGAGTCTGGGGAGTCTCTGGGTCAGGAACTTATCCCTCCAGCATGTTTTGTTCTTTGTGATGACAAAGTTTAGATCCCTGGGGCATGTGGCACTGAGGGATTGGGATTTCTTTAAGTGTTGCATGTCCAACAGCTCTGGGTTTGACATGGCCTTGTATGTTAAGCAGAGATCACCTCTGAGTAGACGATATGCAACAGAGTATAGCTGGAGGTTTTTAAATGGTCATCACTGGGCATCTGCTTTAGGCCTGTGATTCTTTTAGTGAAGTATTTCTGCAGCCTTTCAAGTTGTTGCAGATGTCTTGAGAGGTACATACCAAATGGGATATTGTATTCTATAATGGGTCTAATGAGGGATGAGTACAGTGGAACAATGACCTCCTATTTTCTGGATGAAAAGCCCTTAGTGATGAAGGTGTGCCACATAGAAGGACTTCCTGACTGTTGTGGTGATGTGGTTATCGAAGATGAGACCACTGTCCACCTATGTCCCTAAGTCTCTTATTACACTTTCAGTGTTTAATGTACTGCCACCTATGTTGTAATTCATGGGTACATGTTTTTTCCCAAAGGGGATAACTATACATTTCTTGGCATTGAGCTTGAGCCCATGGCTCTGGCACCAAGGATCTGTTTCTGTAAGGCCCTTTTGTAGAATATCAACATCATTTGGGGATTCAATAATAGCTTCCAGTTTACAGTCATCTGCAAACTTTGTTAGCCAGTGTCCCTTAGTGTTGGCTTGTACTTCAGAGAAGTAGATGCCAAACAAGAGTGGTCCCAGAACTGAACCCTGAGGTACTCCACTTGTCACTTGTCTGGAGCTGGATTTGGAGTCAGCTACTTTTTACAGTGTGGGTTCTGTCAGTAAGCCAGTTGGCAACCCATCGAGTGACATAGGGATTAAAGCCCAGTTTAGTAATTGTATTTATGATTCCAGAGTGGGGGTGGTGTCGAAGGCCTTGGTGAGGTCCAGATAGGCTGTTTGGACTGCCCTACCTCGAAGAAGTCAATCAGGTTCAGGAGACAAGATCAGCCCTTCAGCAACCCAAACTGGGTGGGAGTCCAGTGTTTGAAGGCTGCCAAAGTCTTTGTTTATAAGTTCCATGATAATATGTTCCATGGCCTTGCAGATCTGACTCGTCAGATTGATGGGGCGGTAGTTCCCAGGATCCAAGGTGGATCCCCTTTGTGGAGTGGGATAACTGCAGCTGTGTGCCACTCAGTGGGTATGAAGCCTGAGGTGAGGCTATGATTAAACATGACACTTAGCTTAGGTGAGGTGCCAGTTCATTTTGTAGTTCATGTAGTACACAGCCCAGGATGTTGTCTGGTCCCATAGATGCTGTATTATTAGCTTTGGAGAGTGCACTTTTTACCTGTGTGGCCGTTATTATCGGAATCTGGCAATCGTTTGCTTTTGAGATGGGCCCTTTAGGGGATGACAGGAGGGTGAAGTTGGCACAGAATCGATCTGCCAGGATATTGGCAATATCCTTAGGATAAGTATATTTAATGCCATTCTGTTGTAGTTCATATCAGATCTGAGCATTGCCATTTAGATTCTTGACATAGCTATAGAATGCCTTGTGGTTGCCTTTGGAATCTTTGGCAATTTTGTTTTTGTAACTAGCTTTGGAGGATTTTATGAGGGATCTCAGCTTCTTACTGAGGCTGGTAAGGGAGTTTTTTGCATCTTCCTCTTTTCTGCAAAAGTTTCTTCCTTTTGCTGTAAAGTTTGTTTATGGCAGGGGACCACCAGATTGGCCTCCTTTTTTTGAAGGAGAGCATCTTGGTTCTATTTGGGATGGCATGATTCATGCACAAGTGGATGTGCTCATACAGTGCCTTAGTGTAGGATTCAGCAGTCAAACTTTCAGTTCTTGTCTGCATGGGTGTCATGACATTTGTCACTTCTGACTTGAGTAGCATGAAGTTGGCTTTGGAGAAGTTTTTTATGGAGGTTTCCTTACTGAGGACTGGGGGAGGGATGTGGATGTCACAGGTGATTAGCTTATGGTCAGACCTGACCAACAAGGGGGTGACCATAGGTGTGGACCATCGATTTCCCATGTTGGCAATGACCAGGTCTAGGATATTGGAGACCCTGGTGGGACTATGGATTAGTTAATCCAGGGGATTGGAATTTCTGAATTCCAAAAACCATTGGCCAAAGGTGTTGGTACATGAGTAGTTTTCCCAGTTAATGGCAGGATAGTTGAAATCACCCAGTACTAGGGTGTTTGATTGTATCTTAATATTTGCCAGTATGTTTAGTAAGGTGTAGTTGAGAATCTTGGGGCATGGTGGGGGATCTGTAGCAAGCTCCATTTTGATTTGCAGCCTTACCTAGTGTTAGTTGCACCTGGAGAATTCCAGATGCATTGTGTTGCGCAACTAGCCTGGTGGTGTGAATATCCTTGGTGAATATGGACACTCATCCACCTTTAGCGTTTCGGTCCTGGTTTGGTGGCCGACAAGT
This sequence comes from Protopterus annectens, assembly GCF_019279795.1. Classification (NCBI taxonomy): domain Eukaryota; kingdom Metazoa; phylum Chordata; order Ceratodontiformes; family Protopteridae; genus Protopterus; species Protopterus annectens. The sequence goes on from NC_056725.1 coordinate 796,158,048, forward strand.
GTGGTAAGAGTTGTAGCCTGGTATTGCAGGGGTGCTCTCTGGAGCCTTGAACCATGTCTCAGTTATTGCACAGATATCGATGTTCTCCATTTTTACGAGTGCCTCGAGAGAGTGCATTTTAAGGTTTAGACTTCTAGCATTGAGTAGCATTAACTTCAGATTTTGCATGCTTGTGCCTGTTACAGTGGTGGTTTTGTCCTTTGAACTTTGGCTAAAAAAGGCACTATAGTGGTGGCAAGAGCCTTAGCCAGTAACCTGAATCTCAAGGGTGACAGGTGCAGACCATCTCTGGCAAAGCATCATGGTCTGTCAATCATGTCGTCCCAGGCAGACAGATACTGGATCCCCTTTGAATGACACCTGAAGCTTAGCCAACTGTTGAAGTCGATAATTTTGCCCTTATACTGTGGTATCATTCTGGGCAAAGGCAGGCTGCTACTCAGGGCTAGGGTCATACCTGCTTGGGCCACATGATCCAAGAGCTCTTCCATGTCTCTTTTTATGTAGTCCAGGGATGTACATCTCAAGTCACTCATTCCAACATGGACAATGACAGAGTCATATTTGTACTTGTTGTGGAGTGACTTGAGTGCATGCGTTATGTGGCAGATCCTGGCACCCGACTGGCAGCAGACTGTAATTTTCTCCTTGTTCAGCCTGGTGAGTGGGACATCAGTGAGTCTGACTATAGAGTCACCTATGACTAAAGTGTTGGGTACATTGTCTTGCCTTAGGGGCTGTTGGGTGGCACACTAGTGTTGTGAGCTATGTGACACTTTGGTTGTGATTGGTATTTGTTTGCGTTTCAGCTTCGGAGGTCCTTGTTGATTAAGCAGGTTACTGTTAAGGGCCTCTGCATATGAGGGTTTAGTGTTGCTATGTGAGGGTGTTGGTGGTGTGGGTTTAGAACGGCTATGTGTTGCTTGAGGTGTAGTGCGGGTGTTAACCTTCTCCCCTTGAATGTCTAGCACAATCTTGGTGAAGAGAGCTTTGCTTCCAGTTTGGCTATATAAGTGCATCTCTCGCAGGTTGTAGTGTTGGATGGTAGGAGGAGAGAGTTGTCTGTGTACATGAGGCAATTGTTGCATTGCCTCAGTATGCCCAGATTCACCAGGTGGACAGGAGAAATCACTGGAGGCTGACCCTTGGACATGCCTGGTTTGGTACTTTTTTTTTTTGTAAAATACAAGAGCTGTTTTCCATTACCTTAGCAAGGTACTTTGCAATTATAGGCTGTTTAGTGCCAATGATTAATTTCTCCTTATTAACAAGGCGAATTGAGTGCACATATCGGTTTAAGGCTTCCTAGTGCTTTCCAGCAGGGTTTAGAGCAAGTGCTAGTCACAAGGATGCTTAAAGGTAAGATGAAAAAAAATGGTTTATCCTAAACACTGCAGTGTGCACTAGAGGAGTTAGATGTGAAAGTAGGTAAGTTAAGTTTTAACTGTCTAAAAAGTTATTTTGGTGAAGAGTCACAATTTTTAAAACAGCAAGAAAGATTGAAAGGGGGTGGTCACTTTTGTATTCTGATACTATGGAATACAGTATACAGACATTCTCCTTGTTGTGAACGTTGTCAGAAACATGGCAACCCTGTATTAAAGCCCAGGATGCTTGAGAAGGTTTTACTTGTTAAGATCAATGACTATTGTAATACTATGGGCTTAATTTCTTAGATTTAATCCCTTTCACTGCTATTACAGTGTTGTGTGGTAAGGTTTATCAACCAGCCCTATTATGGGTATTGCTTCTGTGTATTCCTAAGTGAAGTGTGAGTTGTTGCTCATGCAAATCCACTGTTGAGCGCACTTTGCCTTGTTTTCCTAAATCTTTTTTTTTTGCCACAGCTGCTACATTCCTTGGGTGGTGTCAACGTTACCTTAGCATGTCTTTCTCCAGAAATTCTGCTAACATGTCCAGTCCATCACTATCTCTGTAATAATGTCTTGATGACTTCTTACACTGGATGAATTTCCATCAATTCTACATTAAACACATGCTCCGTCCATATCAATGGAGGACTGTTTTTAGGCATTAGCAATGAAAAAACTTGAAATCATTGCACAATACAAGCTGCTTTTCCACATCTCAGAGGCACAGACCACTATAGGAAATAAAACTATTATACACAGCAACAGTCTGACCTTCCTTAGACCTTCCTTGGAATCAGACCAATTAGTTTAAGAGGGCAAAGATACTGACATAACAGAGGCTATTTTGGTAGCTCCAGCTTTAACATTTGCATCTGTGTTAACAGCCATTGAAAGGCCTAACTCAATTAATAATACAAATAATCTGAGAAAATAACAGCTATTTGCTTGAGTCAGATGGGAGGCAGTACCTTAATTAATATACACAACCATTTTCTGTTTAAGTTTTTTGTAATCTTTATAAGACAGCAAAATATGAAAGTTGCTGGGAAGGTAGATCATAATGTATTTAGGGGTATTTATCTATGGGGAATACAGATTTTTGCTGCCTTTCCCTCTGGACTGGAGAAGATCTACAGACATCCTGTTTAATTTTCATTAAGATTTCTGAAATTAACATAGGTGGCTATTAGTCCAGGCTACCTTATTCAAGGCCGTGGGATCACTGAACACTTAGTGTCAAAATCCTTCAAAGGTTTAAGGAAAATAAGTCACAGTACCATTTCCCTCATTCATGCATCCCATGGCATGATTGCTGAACTGATAAGAATGGAGATCACTCTATGACCTTTAAAAGAAGCTATGGCATTGGTCTCTCCTGCTTTTAAATTCTCCAAATCTTTTGGGTTTCTAATACCATGATGGGAATGGACTTCATTCCAAAGTCAAAGTACGATTAAACTTCATGAAATTCGTATTGTTTCACTCTTTGATGTCAGCCAAAAGTGCTCTTTGCAGCACCCACAGTGTGCCCAGTAATGACTCCTTCTGCAATCCGTATGTAGCTACATATATTGGTAGCATATCTAAATATGATTGTAGATGCTTTTTATAAGAGCTGTCCATGAGGAGGCCTTGAAAAACATGAAGGTCATGTACCTATATACAGGTTTCCTTTTCCAGTACCTTAACCAATGCTGAAAGAATGGAATTGAAGAAGTTATTCAGGGTTGCTGAGACCCCTTTCTTGAATGAGTAGCACAACAGGTTCCTTCCAGAGAGAAAGAAGTTGAGGTAGCCTCACCAGTTCTGACTTCCTGGGTCCTGTCTGTCAGCCAGCTGACAAGCCAGTGAAGTTTGATCTGAATTTATCAGCCAGCAAATTCACTATGTCACTTTGCTCAGTGAAGGTGGCACCACTGACCACCATTTTGGCGCACTGTGTGCTGCCTTTGATGTTTAGGATAGCTGTAGAAGGCCTTGTGCTTGTCTTTAGCCTGTGATGCCATCTTGACCTCATAAATGGCCTTGTTGGATGTAATTAGTTCTCTTAGTTTCCTGTTTAGTTTAATTAGAGATCTTCTATCATTATGATAGTTGCTCTTCTTGATTTTAGCCATGACTTTCTTCCTTTTGTTATATACACTATTACGATTATGATTCCACCAGTGTGGTTTGTTTTTAGAGTTTGTTTTGGGCTTGCTTCTAGTAAGTGTAGGTCCAGCAACCTCTATACAACCATTTACATGGCTATACAGGGTCTCCATGAACAATTCCACACAGGTTGCAGTGAACTTGGGGTTGGGAGGGGCACTGAATTTCAATAAACTATTGCTTATTAGGATGTAGTTCACTTTAGAATAGATCCTAGCTGTTATAGGGTGTGCTGGGGTTACCAAGTTGGTTTTCACTCTGAAGGAGACAGCCTTGTGGTCTGACCTCACCAATGAGGAAGTGACACTGGAGTGGGGGGGCAGCTCTCTCCCATATTGGGGAGTTCCAAGTGAACTATGGTTGAACCTCTGGTGGGTGTGCATACTATGTGGTCAAAGGTATTAGTGTTAATAAAGCCCTGGAATCATTGTGCCTGCAGATATGAGGCAATGTATATATTCCAGTCTATAGAGGGGTAGCTAAAAATCTCCCATGAATAGATTGGGACAATAGGTGAGTGTCTCCAGTATGTCTAGGTATGAGCTATGGGATTCTACAAATATAGAGGGTGACCTATAGTTTGGCAGGCTACAGTATAGGACTTTCTATAGGTGATTTGCACATGGATAAATTCCAGGACATTGTTCTGTTAAACCAACATAGAATTTTGCTTGTTGTAACATAGATTGAGACTTCTCCACCCTTTGTCCCTGTCTGTGCAGGTTTCTTTGGGTTTTATTTGTTATGTGGGTACAGCTGTCAATTTTGCATTGCCTAAAAAGGCTCTAAGGGGTGCATAAAGTTTTAGCCAATATTCACAAGTCTAGGGATGACAGGTGCAGACCATTCTTTGTAAAGCAACATGGTTTCTTAACCATGTCTTCCCAAGCTGACAAATACTGAATCTCCCTGGAAAGATACCAGAATGCACATCATGTCTAATGTTTCATTCTTTCATCTTAGCTATGGGTATAGGTATATGTAAATATATGTATCAGTGTATCTATCTATCTGCCTATCTATCTTCTTATCTGTCTATCTACCTATCTACTTATCTGTAACTATCTGTCTAGCTAGCTACATACATATAAAGTCTCTTTTGCAATGTTTTCTTTGAGATGCACTGAGGTTTTGCAACTTTTGGAGTAGTTTAATTCAGTCACTGAATTCTTTCTCCTCACAGATGTATCTGCAGTATTACAGCATAAACAGACAGAATTGTATTACTTTTGAAATTAAAATCAATGGAAATATCTTTTTTTTGCATTTTCACATTAATAACCTTACAGTGAGTCACACTGTATTCTTTTGTCTACATCTCTCATGCAATAATTTCACTTTTCCATATTTTCACTCACCATACTCCTCAGCCCCAATCTCTACTAGGTCAATCAAAGATGGATTATGGGCAAATGGGGCCATAGGCAGAGTAGTGTCCCTAACCCAACTAGATCAATATCCTATTACTTGTCTGTCTCTCCCCATTTACCATAAAACACTAATCAAAACTGGGACTGTGCATACTTTTTTTTTTACTTTTACAGTGATCAAAGAGATTTGGATTTAATTTAAAACTGTTATTTTAGATTTCATATCAAGCCATTTGCTAGAAAAAAAAACAGTCTCACACTGAAAACACAACAGTAAAATTCTCTTTCCTTGAAACTCACATTTGTTGAACATGCATGTCTATCCCATTAAACTGCAAGACAGATGCTGGAACTCATAGTTCAAATAGCATACAGAGAAACACTATTTAGCATCTGCGTGAAGGGTACAGGAATTCAAAGGACAAACATGCAACATATTTGCTAACAGTTTGGGATACCCTACTGGATGCAAGTGTCCCTTTTCAGGACCAGCTCGGGAACACTGACTAGTGAAGCGACTTGGTGCAAGTCATACGGTAGATAAATGAAGGCTGAAGGAATTAAACCTTTAATTACAGAAGAGGATCTTAGCGTTGCACATCTCCACTAAGTACCAGATAGACTGTTGTAGCCCAACATAGTGCATTAAACCTATGTGCCTGCAAAAATCAAGCTAAACTAAAATGTATTCATAGTTAAAATATTAACATTAAACACACTGTCAATTGTCAACAAAACAAGGAAAGCAAGGATCACACTCAATCAGGATGGGCTCACATGTTGATGGTCTATTTTGCTAGAATTGATTCCTTCCTTAACACTATAACTCTTGTGAGTTGTGCTAACCAAGTATTCACATCCACATCTGCATATGTATGGCTTAAAGCAATACCTCTCAAGTTCAGATTTTCAACTATCATAGTTTGCTAAAAAAAAAAAAACATTTGTCAGTACTTGAAATACATGTATAGGCAATAAATAAATTACTGTTTAACTGTGGGATTCAGACATATAAGTCCAAAGTAGGTAGAAGGGCAATCAGCAAAAAGCTGTAATGGATTATAACAGAGTGTTGCGCAATTTAAAATGCAGCAGTAACATATGCATGTATTACCCAGAATTCACACATATAATTATTAACAGAAGTATACTGTATGATGTTTCTAGAAGTTTGCAGATAATGAAGAAATGTTTAGTCATCCTCGGCCTAAGTTCTATAGGTGTCAACGCACCATGGCCATGCTAGATGTGCAAAATCTCAGAGGTATAACTTACCAAACAACTATAGACCCCCATATGTATTGTGCACTAGTAAACAAATGCCTGCCAAGATTTCATCCGAAATAGACTACACAGAGATTTGCCTCCACACATAGGCAACCAGTATTCACTTTGGCATGTTACTTAACCATCTGACAAATGGATATCACACTTCTAATGTTGTAAAAGTCTATGGAATAACAATGAAATGCACATTTGTCCTAGTATAAAACTATCAGTTGTCAGCATGCTGAGTTTAACTTTCATAGTGGCCATAAAGTAATTAATGCACAACTGTGGGATTCAAACCTGCACACCTAAATTAGGTATCAGGGCAGTTAATGTCTTCAGATGCAGTGCTAACCTTGCAGCCATAAGACAGTATAAGGATTACAGATCCACGCTTCCTGTACTTGCATTGTGTTTACAAGACTCACACATACTTCAGACATGATGACCTGCAATGGTCTTACATTCATTAAACTGATGAAAGCAGACATGGATTATAAAAGAATTTTGTGAGCTTTAAACTGTAGAGTTTACTAAAGAACATATGTATTACTCAGCATTCAAACATACAGAAGTATATTGTAATGTTTCTAGAAGCTTTACGGATAATGGAGAAATATGTTGTCATCCTCGGCCTAAGTGCTGTAGGCATCAGTGCACCACGGCCATGCTAGATGTGTAAAAATTCGCACTATAAAAGTTATCAAATGAATATGGATCTTCCATATTTGATGTGCAATATTAAATAGGGTGGCAGACATGCATGCTGTCTGGTAGATCACAGTTCATCCACAGTGCTCTCTCGCAATCCAGTTCAAGATGTCGATCATCGCAAAGTTCCAGAGGCATGATCTCATCCTCTGATCATGGCTAATATAGACAGTAATCATCTGTGTCATCTCCTCATCTGTCCAGTGTAGTGCCTGGACTCAATGAAGCCTCCTCTTAGTCAATATCATTGATATGGTTCTCTAAGTCTTCTTTAAAATGTTTTCCAAAAAAGGTTAACTGAGGTTCTACTCAGTTTGCAGATATCAATGATATGATAAGAATGTGTATCAATATTATATTTTAAAGTTGGTGCATATAAGATGCAGACCAGAAGTCAGTTGAAAAGATGGATGGTACTGTGTTTAATGCATCAAATTATAACCTCAACAAACATGAACTTGCATTGTTAAGCAAAAGTTTGACTTTTATACCTGCTAATTATTTGGACATCTCTGATATTTTAGCAGACTTTAAATTATTTATCAGAAATTTAAATCTTAAATCTTAAGTTGTAATTCCAACAATAACTCTGTGAATAAAAGAAGTAGTAGTGTTATACCTGTTAATAGTCCTTTAATAGCTACATATGATAAAGCTGGAGAAAATTAAATTTATCAGTATTTGATTGAACCTCATAAACAGAAGTTCTATAACCTCACTACAGAGCAACAAGCAGCCATTAAATCTTTGACACGGATAAGGATATTGTTATAAAAGTGGTAGAAAAAGGTGGTGGTATAGTTATTTTGGATGCAAAGTATTATGACTTAAAAATGTCTGAAATGTTATGCCCACACGAATATTTACTTATTAACAAAACAGTATTAGATAATATAATAAATAAACATCACTGTTTATGACATAATGGTGAGATACAAATAGAAATCTTAGAGCACATGCATGTTCCATCACCCAAAATACCAATCATATACAGTAAACCTGAAATACATAAGTCATCAACAACACCTCCACTAAGACTAATTGTCTCTGCAAGAGGCTGGATTGTTATATCTAAATACTTAGAAAATAAGTTTAAATTGGCCCTTAGCTTTTCAACAACTATAGTTAAGAATACTACACAATTTCTAGAGTAATTATTTGAATGCTCAAACAGGAATAATATTATTGATTGCTATTTTGTAACATTAGACGTAGTGGCACTTTTTACATTCATACCCAATAATCGTGATTTTATAACCTAACATTCTGTTTTTTCAGGTACTGAAACAAATGCTATCTGTGCCTGGATAGATTTAGTTTTGTGTAATAATATTTTTCTGTTTCATGACAAGTTGTATAAATAGTGTAAAAAGGTAGCCATGGGTACACCCATGGTGAATAGTTGCACAAATATCATCATGAACAAATGGGATTTGGAATTTGTATTTTCAGAAAAAAATGTTTTTCTAGATAATGCATTGTTTTATAGACATTTTGTTGATGATTTGTTCTTAATATGGAGAGGTTCTTTAAAATCTTTTAATGATTTTATTCTGTATTTAAACTCATGTGCAGAATTTCTAAGATTTAAGAATGTGATTCATTTCATTCAGATTGATTTTTTTAGATATAAGACTATTTAAAGGCATATTGGTATTATAGAAACAACTTTATTCAGAAAAAAAGTTAAGAAAAATACACATCTCCACAAAGCCAGCATGCATCCTCATATATATTTAACAACATTGTCAAAAATCAGCTTACGCATGTTGTTAAACTTAATACAAAAAGAAAATATGTGTGAACAATTAAATATAATGGTTACAAAAATTTTTAGAAAGAAGTTATAAAAAAGGATGTTAAAAACATTAGCAACAGAAATACAGGAAAAGGGTAAAAAACAACCTATTTCCTTAGAGAAAGAATATACCTCTACTAATAGTCAAAAAATTACTACTAAAAGTAAGAAAAAAAATCACAGTTCAGATATATTTTGACTTATGATAAAAATGCATACAAAATACAAGAAATAATTAGGAAACATTTGTTTATGATGCAGTATAGACCAGCCTTTAAAGCCATCACTGTAGACCATTTAAGTTTTGGATATAAAAAAATCAAATAATCTTAAAAATATTTCATGTTATAAAGAACAAGAGAAATATGTAAATAAAATTGTTACATTGAAACTGGGTACATATAAGTGCAATAAGTACCAGTTCTGTAATTATGTAAGAATTTCTACACAGAAAAAAATCATTTATTTATCCTGTTAATAAAGAACCTTTCCATCTTAGATGTCAGGGTACATGTAATAATAAAATATCATTTACATGTCCAAATACCATAGATGTAATGCATTTTACATAGGCAATACAAACAGAAGGCTAAAGGAAAGGATCTGTGAGCATTTGTCAACTATACAAAGACAGACAGACACCAATAGATTATTTAGACATATTAGAGATACAAATGCTGATCAGAAATTTAATTTCCTTATATTACAGACAATATGTGAAAATGTAAGAGGGGGTGATATTATGAACAATACAGAAATTCAAGAAAATAAATGGCTAATTTGTTTAGAACACAGTTACCACCTGGTCTTAATGATAGCTTTACTATTACATGAGTATTAGAAGAAATGCACAATAAAATAAAGTAAAGTAAATGTTTCTTTAATGTTTGATTATCTTATACAGTCATATGGTTTTAATTATCTTGTTTTATGTATTTAAATAGGCATCTTGAATGTCTGAGTTATTTACCTGATGCGATTTATTGAGTGCCATGGTGCTGGTTTGTTTCTTCTTTCTTTCTTTCTGCATATAGGATTGTGGTAGGCTATTGGAGAGCATTGGGCAAGTGTTATAGATATTCTGATTTATTGATACCTTTTGGGCAGCTGGGCTGAGGACTGAAGACTTAAGCCAAGCTGTTGGTTAATGCACCAAGATTTGAGAACTTACATAGACATTCATTTATGAGATTGCAAAACACTGAATGCTAATGAACCTCATTAATTATGTATCTTGCAGATGGTACTTAAAGCTGTGTGCAGTTAAACTCACTCTGGGATTTCGCTGAATTAGAGTTACCTTCCAAAGGTAATCTCACACCTGCCTGTATTTCTGTGGTGGAATATAATGCCATTCTCACATACTTATGTTAACATTATGATGTTTAAAACAACTGAAATTTGCTTTCATGCATGTGTTGTTTGAAAGTCTTTGAATTACAATCTGTTACATAAAGGATGGTAATAGACATTAATAATATACATGCATATGGGTACATGTCCATCCCTAATAAGGAGGTTCTTCCCATATGCAGTAGTAAGGATACAAACTAAGCAGAACTGGTGAACTACAGATACAGATGGAAACCACTTACAGCCATAAATGTTGCAGAATAATCTTTAATGTCTGACATATGTTTGTGGAGACCTATGACTTATGACATTGTAAATGTTATGTACATTGACTGATTTACTGATACTCTCTGATGCTTAACAAGTCATTTTCATAAACCAATGTTGCACTGCCTTGTTTCTGTATAAACAACAGTAGTTGTGTTGTGTACCATATCAAGATGATCACATTTGTGTCACCGTCTGTCACTGGCTGCAATAATATTTTGAGGTAGAATTGGTAGGTCTGCTTGAATGTGCATGTAACTGTGGAAATGCCATTCTTATAATACTGTAATTGTGGTACACTTGTTGTGTGCTTGGCCTTTGCTTGCCATAATATCCACTAGCATGCTCAGATCTCACCTCTGCATATATAGCCTATGCAAACATGTGGAATGGATTGAAAATTACACACATCTATGCTGATTATATTAGAGTAGATGCATCAGCTGCTCGGAAGGATTTTATATGCATTCCATTTATCTGTACATGACAGTGGTATACGTGACACAGATTATTTCCATAGCTATGCACTGTAAGTAAGAAATGAACTATTCATTTGACATATGCTTTTAACATTGTCATGGCAATATATGAGTCCCTGTATGAATACCAAGATGTGCATATCAGCCTGTATTCTAGATTTCAAACCATAATAGGTGAGACAATTTTACACATAAAAAAAAATTAAATAAAAATAAAGGGTCTGCACCAGCATGGCCACAACCTGCTTGGAGCAACTTCAGTACTGTGTGGAGAAATCAACTGTGGATAGATCTGACATACATGATAAATGCAGTGGGTAAACACAATAGATCTAGGGAGGTCTGTCAGCAGTGTTGCTCTGTTATGATCCTCCAGGCAGCCAACAGACTTCACTGCATTGAGACAGCAAGGAATGCCACTGGAGGTGAGCCACCATTGTCCCCCAGATGTGATAATGATGTTTCTGAACTTCCATCATAGCAACTGCCAAGATAGTCAGGGGTCTATATTATTTAATCGAACACCTATTTATCTTCATCAAACAGTGAATTTTAACTAGTGCAAACCAGCGTCTTGCCACCATCTGGAATTTACCCTTTTCCTCACTGTAGTGCGATCTTGGAGTTAGTATATCTAGTTAGGGTGGGTGTGGGGGGCTACTTTTTCTTATTCACCTTTGGTTATAGCTCCCTATCTTCCTACTCAGAGTCCTTAGACTACATGTACACCATAGTATTACTAATGAGGTATACTATGTCACACTTGTCTTTTTTTGTACTGTGTCATTTTTCCCCTTTGCTACTATTTGAGTATCTGTTCTTGACTTCTATCTCTGCGTAACTTTACAACTTTCCCATCTTATACCTTAATTTAAAGATATGACCAGTGAGACAGCCCTTTCCAACACAGCTTTGAACATCACTATTTCTCCTCAGCTAAGATAAATATACCTATTTACAAAGAGATGGTCTCACTGCCAAACCTCATCTCATCCATCCTTCCTTCCATCCACTTATTTTAACCTCTTTGCATTTGGCACTGCCTGTTATTATATTCCTAATACCCTGCTTCCTCAGTGTGTATTGCAGACACCCCCTTTGAGAATACTACTTTCAACATTTCTCTGGCAACTTCCTGTCCCTGCCTGTTGCTATCTCTGCTGCCTCCTGTGATGTGTAATTGATGCACATGCAACTCAATACATAGCCATCCCTCCAGACCTATTAACACAGAGGTGAACATCCTTGCCATGTCATATTAAGTCAAAGTCCAATGCCCAGATTGCTCTTTTTTACATCCTTTGCTAAAACTCTTAATAGCCTTGGTGATTTTCCAGTCACCATATCCTCTGTTTCCTCTCAGGACTGACTATTGTTTTCTTCAGTTCCAGTTGAACATAATTACACTCCTAGTTGCAATGTTTCCTCCACCAAATACACCATACCTATCATTCCCACTGCCTGTTCTTCTTGTCTCTGTCTCCCTGTATTAAGCAGGATTACTTACCTTTCCCTACTGCATTCTTCCCACAAGCCTTATCTGATGTTGTCTGCTCCTGATTCTCTCGAGTTATTCCACTTACTCCAGTCCACTCCTACTGTGCTTCTCTTTACTCATTTATTTCTATCTCCTCCTGTTGTACCTTTTTTTCTTTGTCCACATCATAAGCTTCACAAGCCCTTCTCCCTTGACCACTGTCCCTTTTATCTTGCTGACTGAACACCTCTATTTATCACAGACTCTTTACTGGCTTTTTCTTTCTCTCTGGACACACTTCTCTGCTTGTTACTATTGAACATTACCTAATGATGCTGCTGCTGCTGAAACCAAAGTCTGATTAATGCACTGAGCCTTGCAGACTGTTACACTTTACAGCACTGTACAAATTCATGCACAGTTACTAATAAAATTACTTTCATAACAGATGACATGTACTATACTGTTATAGCTACAGCTTTAATGTTCCAGGTTTGCTTCTCACTGCAAGTACAGATGATAACTTTCCATTCTCCGTTTACCTCAGAACAAACGTGTTCCTACAAATACCAGATCTAACAAAAAAATCACAACTTTTTATCCTTCAGTTTCACTGTCGTTTTTATACATTTTTTTTCCTGTTTATGAAAGCAGTCTTTTGATGTTAATACTGTTGGAATTTGCTTGGTGTCATGCAGTCTGTTTATTGTGTTCTGTTTCAAAGTAAGTTTAGGGAGTTATTCCTGTCTCCAGTCATCCTTGCACCTGGGATTCTTATCCGTAAGATTTCTTCAAGCTGTATCAGCCACAGGACATTTTGTATTATACAAAGTAGGATGCCAAAACAGGTCTATATTAGAAGACCGAATGTTTAGGTGATCGAACACCTAAACATCGATATTCTAATATTGAACTGCACAATGTTGAATGTCCCAGGAAAACACATCCCTCAGCCACAACACAAAAAACATTACTTTACATCTAAATTAAGTGGGGGGCTTCATCCCCCACACTCCCCGACATGTGGGGCTGTGCCCCCCACAGTCCCCTAACTAAATATACCAACTCAAGATCTCTCAACATTAGGGAAATAGCAAACTCTGGTGAACAGCCAAGGGAAATCTTTCCCTGTGTTAAACTGGTCGTTCGCTGTTTTTTGCTTTCAATATTACAAGATCGATGTTTAGGTGGTCGATCACCTAAACATTCAGTATTCTAATATAGACCCACCAAAACATATGTAATACATGCTCTCTGCTTATTTTCAACTAAGAAAAGTTTACCCCTTTAATGTATGTACATATGCATATTCTAATAAGTAGAAGTGTATATGCACTATTATAAGTGTTTAAATGGATATAATCTGATGGTTCGCCCTTTTTGTTTTAAAAACACTCATAGGTTCATAGGTTCATAGGTTCATACTAGGCTATCTTCCCTAGGGCATTTATAAGCCTAGCCAGAGTTTGTTTGGCTTTCGCCACCCATTTTAAATTAATTTTGCTATGCCCTTTTTCAAGGTTAGTATACTGTGCCTCTGTCCCCATCCACCCATCAAGATTCCTCTTGAAGAGAGTCAGTGAGGGACTCTGCCTAACCTGGACTGGGATTTTATTCCAGAGTGAAGGGAGCCTCTGGGTTATGAATCTGTCCCTCCAGCATGTCCTATTTATTTCAGTGCTGAGGTTCAAGTCTCTCGAGCGCCTAGCTCGATGGGATTTGGATTTTCTGAGGTGCAGCATGTCCATTAATTCCGGGTTGGACATGGCTTTATACGTCAGACACAGATCGCCTCTGAGCAGGCAGTATGCCACTGAGTAGAGCTGGAGTTTCTTTAACTAGGCAGCATATGGCATCTGTTTGAGCCCTTTGATCCTCTTGGTGAAGTACTTTTGGGGTCTTTCCAGTTGCTGCAGGTGTCTGGTAAGGTACATCCCAAAAGGGGCATTGTACTCAATTATGGGCCTGATGAGGGATCAGTAAAGAGGCATGATAACTTCCCCTGATCTAGATGTGAATCCCTTCATGATTAGGTGGACTATATAAAATGTTTTTCTAACCACTTTGGCCACGTGGTTATCAAATGAGAGATTGCTATTAACTTGGGTCCCCAGGTCCCTAATTACTTCTTCTGTACTTTATGGATTACCACCTATGTGGTAATTTGTGGGTACTTTATTTTTGCCAAAGGGGATGACTATACACTTTTTGGCGTTTAGCTTGAGGCCATGGCTCTGGCACCAGTTGTCTGTTTCTATGAGGCCCTTTTGGAGGATGCTTGTGTTGGCTGGAGAGTCGATTATGATGCCCAGTTTGCAGTCATCTGCGAACTTAGTCAGCCACAGTCCTTCCGTGTTGGCCTGTACCTCCGAGAAATATATACTGAACAAGAGAGGTCCCAGGACTGAGCCTTGTGGGATGCCACTTGTAACTGGTTTGGAGTCTGACATGGCTCCAGCAATTCTAACCATGTGGGTTCTGTCCTTGAGCCAGTTTGCAACCCATCTAGTGACATAGGGGTTTATATTTAAGCTGGTGAGCTTATCTATAATGCCCGAGTGGGGTATTGTATCAAAGGCTTTTGCGAGGTCCAGGTAGGCTGTGTGGACCACCTTCCCCTCGTCAATGGCCTTGGTGACTGTTTCAAAGAAATCGACCAGGTTTAAGAGGCAGGATCTGCCCTTAACAAAGCTGAACTGGGTAGGATCCAGTGTCTGTAGGTCTCCAATATCTTTATTTATGAGGTCCATGATGATCCTTTCCATAGCTTTGCAGACCAAGCTAATCAGGCTTATGGGGCGATAGTTTCCAGGATCCATTGAGGCACCACCTTTGTGGAGAGGGACCACTGTTGCTGTACGCCACTCTTTGGGTACATATCCTGTAGTAAGGCTGAGATTGAACAGTAGTTTTATGTTTGAGTTTAGCTCTTCTTGGAGTTCATGTAGGACGCAGCCTGGGACACCGTCTGGTCCCATTGATGCTGTGTTTTTTGCTTTGGAGAGGGCAGTTCTTACCTGAGCATCTGAGATGTTCCTAACATAACTAAAGAAAGCCTTGTGATTATCCTAAGTGTCCTGTGCAATTTTTCTCTTGAAGCTGGCCTTAGATGATTTTATGAGTGCCTGTAGTTTTGTGCTAATACTGATCAGAGATGCCTTTCCTTTTTGGGATTTTGCTCTATCATGTAGTAGCTTCCTCCTTCTATTGTATAGTTTGTTTACGGCTGGGGTCCACCAGACAGGACGCCTGCCTTTGGAGGATTGGGTCTTGGTTTTATTTGGGATTGCATGATCCATGCATTCCTGAAGGTGTTCATAGAATGCGTTTATAAAGGATTCTGCGGTCTGGGCTGTATTTTCCACAGACCCGGGCGCTTTGAAGGATTCCACCTCGGTTTTGAGGAGTGTGAAATTTGCTTTAGAGAAGTTTTTAACTGTGGTTTTCTGGGCAGGGGGTGGGGTCGGGATGTGAATATCTAGTGAGATTAGTTTATGGTCTGATCTTACCAGTGAGGGATACACTTCTGGTCTGGAGCATAGAGTCCCCATGTTGGTGATGATCATGTCCAGTATGTTTTCCCCTCTTGTGGGAGTGGTAACAAGTTGTTCCATAGCATTTGAGTTTATAAATTCTAGGAACCTTTGGACTAGGGTGTTGGAGCTAGAGTAATGCTCCCAGTCTATGTTTGGGTAGTTGAAGTCGCCCAATATAATGGTGTTTGGAGAGACCTTCATATTTTCCAGTGTTCTCAGGAAGGCCGAGTGGGGTTCCCGGGTTTGGGAGGGTGGTCTGTAGCAGGCTATAAACTGGAAGGCAGTTTTACCCACTGTTAATTGCACATGGATAGTTTCTGATGCTTCGTGCTGTGCCACCAACCTGGAGGTGTGGGTATCTTTGACGAATATTGATACTCCCCCTCCATTTGTGGTTCAGTCCAAGTTTTGGGGCCGAAAAGCATGGTATGAGGTATAACCTGGTAGTGCTGGGGTGCTCTCGGGAGCCTTGAACCAGGTTTCTGTTACTGCACAGATATTGATGTTCTCCATGCTAAGGAGAGTTTCGAGTGTGTGCATCTTGAGGTTTAGACTTCTGGCGTTGAGTAGCATTACTCTTAGTTTCTTATCCCTTGTGATACCTATGGAGGTGGGTTTATCTTTTGAGCCTTGCCTAAAAAAGGCACTATGGGGGTAGCAAGAGCCTTTGCCAATATCCGAAAGCCCAGGGGTGACAGGTGCAAGCCGTCCCTAGCGAAGCATCGTGGCTTGTCGAGCATGTCATCCCAGGCCGACAGGCATTGAATCCCCTTTGAATGACACCAATATTTAAGCCAATTGTTGAAATTGATCATCTTGTCTTCATATTGTGGCATCATTCTTGGTGAGGGTAAGATACTACTCAAGGTCAGGGTCATACCGGCCTGGGCTACATGCTCAGAGAGCTCCTCTATGTCTCTTTTCATGTAGTCCAGGGAGGTACGTCTCAGGTCATTCACACCAGCATGGACAATGACTGAGTCATATTTGTACTTGCTTTGGAGTGACCTGAGTGCTTGTGTTATGTGGCGGATCCTAGCGCCCACCAGGCAGCTCACCGCAACCTTCTCCTTGTTCAGTCTGTTGAGCGTGACGTCAGTGTGCCTGATGATAGAGTCACCTATTACAAGTGTATCAGGTGTGTTGTTTAGCCTTAAGGGCTGTGACTGTTTGGCACACTGGCTTTGTGAGCTATGTGTTGCACGTGTTTTGTTTTGGGGTAGCAGTTGCTTGGGTGTCTGCTTTGGAGGTCTCTGCTGCTTAGGCAGATTTTTATTTAGAGCCTCCGAGTATGTTTTTGTATGTTTATGTGTTTGGTTTGTCGTGGTAGGTCTTTGTGAGACTGGAATTGTAGTGAGTGTGGTTTCCTTCTCCTCCTGACTGGTTACGCCAGTACTGAGTTGAGAGAGCTTAGCCTCCAGTTTGGCTATAGGGTTGCATCTCTCACATGTGTTGGAATTTGTTGGGAGGAGGAGAGAGTTGTCTGTGTACATGAGGCAGTTGTAATATTGCCTCAAGATTCCCAGATTCACCAGCTGGACCGGAGAGGAGATTGACAACTGACTTTTGGACATGCTAGAATAGCATTGGGAATTCCTTTATAATTGAAAAAAAGGACCAGTGGGGAACAAGGTACTCAATAGGAGTTTGTGAGGGTGTAGTACTTTTAATTTTTTAGTGCTGACTTATATAATTGCTTTAGTGAGCAAGTGCCAGGTAACTTAAATGCAATGTGTTACAGGTAACTTAAATGCAGAAACGACAAACAGTAACTTTCTTTCAAGTGAAACAAGGAAATAAGTACAGTAAGCAATGCAGATATCACTAGGGATCCACAGAAGCACTGAAAAGCCGTGTTTTAGGTGGAATTAGCGTTTCAGTTTACATTGATACATATTCTTTGGTCAGATCATAATTTTCATCGTGATTTACAGAAAACACAATGGGAAACAAAACGTTTAACTTTCTTTTGATATAACACGTCAAGATGCAATTCCACACAGTTAATATAATTATAGCAAATATTACTACTAGAATTGGGGTGTACAATTCAGTCTAACAACTTTTTTCTTTTGCAGACCATCCTGTAAAAATATCCTACCGATTATGAGCTGTGTCTGCTTCAGTTTTTCTGGTAACTTGATTAACTTATTTTTAACAATTACAAAATTTAATTCATGACTTAAGATTGTTTTATTAACTTTTTGCAATTGTTGAATTAACTGTTTGCTTTTATTTATTACTTTATGCAATGATTCCAATGAAAATTCTACATTAATCTTTGACAATGTCTATGGATTCCATCATAAAGGTATTGCAGCCTTGCTTTCTGGAATAAACAAATATGTGTTGTTATGCTAGGTTAAATGAGTGATGTTATTAAGACAACCTATAAAGGGACGTTGTTTAGTAAATGGTAAACTTTGATTTGTTACAATACATACAAACCTTGGGGCTTTCTCTGTGAACATTTCAAAACTAAAGGCAAAATTATCTATTTACATAAATGAAGAAGATATGGAACAAGGTAAACGCCCAGTCCAAGCAGCAATAAATATAATAAAAGTGTAACAAAGGATTAGGGCGAAACACAGCTCTAAAAGGTAATAGAATAAAATGTCACTTATAAATCTCATCAACCTCCAGTCAGCACAGCAAGTCCAAGAAAGAGATTTACTTCCAAGTTAAAAATCCGTTTCTTTTATTACAGCAGGTACCAGAGTTAGCGCTTTCACCTTGCGGTTTCATCAGACTCACTGTATGAGTGTGATCTTCAGTTTTGTGAGTTTTATTTTGTAAATCCATATAATTTCCCTCTAACTGAGGTAACCAGTACTGGTACAGATAGAAAGCTGGTCCAAAAAACAGTGGTAAAACTACAACTTGATATATTACTTTCAGACTTGTTACATTATAATGTGTAACTTTTCCTGTATAGTTTGTATCTATGCAGACTGTTTGCTGCCCATGCATTTCAATCCAGTTGGTACTCGGGACCCATTTTTTTTAAACATGGTCCTCCACACGTATTTGTTGCTAGACATTAATTTCATTTGAACTGATTTTTTTTTTTTGTATTTGTACATACAGAGACTGCAAAGTACATTTAGTCCAATCTACAACTTTAGTGTTATTAACATCAAACCCTGATCTGCTAATTAGTCATTAAAATGTTACAAAAAACATTTTGAAAATTCATGTCTTTTTTTGTGATGTCCATATAGTAGGTAACCATTGTGCCTGTAAATGTACAATTTTTGAGATATCCTGGCTGTCAGTTTTAATCTGTTTGCCAATATTTCTATATCAATTACATTTAATGCCCCTAAACCTGTTCCCATCCCCCCTAAAAGAGTTTTGTACCATGCTCTTCATCTCTACAACCAGCAGTGTCAGGTGGGAATGAGATATTAAAGTGTATTACTGTTTCACTCTATATCACTGTATTACTGTTTTTTGGTAGTTTTGTCCCACTACTGTACATGTTGATGGTACCCTGATTACTAGATCAAACATGGCTGCTGGATTATTATTAAATGTTCTGATAACAAAAACACAGGGTTGTCTTTCAATGATTACTAAATCATTAATACAGACCAATACATTTCCCTCTTGTAGCTTTATTTTATTCCCTTCTACAGTACTGTTTACAGTCAGTGTAAAATTGAAAGACTGTCCTTTCCCCTTGTAGTATGCAGAATTTTATTGCAGTATTGTTTTGTAAAAATATATTTGCTTCACACTGTGAGAGTTGAACATATACTTGATCTCTGGCTGATTTTCAGACCGTGACATTGTGGTGTAAGGAACGGTTTATGACATGACATTTTTGTCCCTCTGGACAAAATAAATTACCTTGAGTTCTATTTGTAGTATCGTGTACCCACTGCAACTTTATATTAATAATATTACTTCTGCATACTTTTTCTGCTGGAGTCTTTACTATTCCTGGTGCTATTATACAATTACACAAAAATGTAAAAAGCAAAAGAGATATTGGCTTAACTAACACTCTTAAATTTACACATTTTTACATAATTATTTACATTTGCTGTCGTCTGCCTTTTTCTCTTCTGTATTCATAGGTTCTTAGGTTTACTAGGCTAATGACCACAAGAGCCTGTTTAAGCCTAGCCATGCATCCTAAATCTCTGACAAGTTATGACACCCTTGATAAGTGTAAGAATGGGCCTGGGAGATGAACCATTTACAGGTTACCTGTTTGCATTAGAGACATAGGTGCCAAACCAGGCATGAATTTCCGCCTTCCCATACAATTGTCCAAGCTGCACTTGAATTTGGTTAGGGTGGAACACTGCTTCACATGGATGGGGAGCCAGTTCCATAGATGGCATAGTCTCTGTGATACATACCTATCTCTCCAGCAGGTCCTATTTATATCACAGGCAAGGTTTAAGTCTTTACAATGGGTAATTCTGGTACTGTTTGTTTTGAGGATATGCAGGAGGGCCATCAGAGTGGGGATTGACAATGTCCTGCATGCCAGGCATAGCTCTCCCCTCAAAAGCCTGTAGGAGACAGAATACAGAGACAGGGCCTTGAGGCAGTCTGCATACAACATATTACTTATGCCCCGTATTCTTTTAGTGAGGAACCTCTGTGGACATTCCAATGTTTGGATATGCCTGGTTAGGTACATACTAATGGGGGCACTGTACTCAATGACACATTTGATGAATGCTGAATAAAGTGGAACAATGACTTCCTTGGACTTAGATGCCATATTTTTGTTTATAAGTTGAGCAGCATAGAATAATTTCCTCATCACTGTAAACACATGATGATCAAAGGCTGCATTACTATCTATGTGTGTCCCAAAGTCCATGATTACTGGGTCAACTCTAAAGGGTGTGTTGTTGATATGATAGTTACCAGGGATGGATGATTTCCCAAAGGATACTGTTATGCATTTCTTTGGCATTTAATTTTAGACCACGGCTCTGACACCAGTTGTTTGTCTGTGTCAGCCCCTCCTGGAGAACATTTGTGTCAGTATGAGATTCAATGACAGCTCTTAATTTGCAATCATCTGCAAATTTAGTCAGTCAGAGATCACTGACATTGGCCTTGATGTCTGAGAAGTAAATACCAAAAAGGGGTGGTCCAAGGACTGATCCCTGAGGGACTCCACTTGTGACTGGCCTCTTTGTAGAGGTGGACTCTGCAATTCTAACTTCCTGGGTCCTGCCTGTGAGCCAGTTGGCTATCCACCAGATGACATGCGGGTTTGTATCTATCCTCTTGAGTTTGTCAACAATGCCTGAGTGAGGTATTATGCCAAATGCCTTGGCCAGGTCAAGGTTGGCACTGTGACCAATTTTGCCCTCATCCATTGCTTTGGTGACCTTCTCCAAGAAGTCCACCAGGTTGAGTAGGCATGATCTGCCATTGACATAACCAAACTGGGTTGGATCCTATGTCTGGAGGTTTACTATATCTCTATTGATCATCTCCATGATAATTCTTTCCATGGCTTTACATGGCTTTACATACAAGACTAGTGAGAGTTATGCGTCTGTAGTTTCTAGGATCTGTAGATGGCCCACCTTTGTGCAGAAGGATGACTGTTGCCTTTCTCCATTCATGAGGCTGAAGAGGCTACAGTTAAACAGTAATTCTAGAGGCCCTGATAGGTCATTTTTCATACTATTTAGAGGGCATCTTGGGATATTGTCTGGGCCCATTGATGAAGTGTTCTTGGTCTTAGAGAGAGCATTAAGGACCTGTTCCCTAGTGATAGTAGGGGGAGTTATATTTGATGATATTTCTTGAGGGGAGGTTGAGGGGGAGAGAGAAGTAAAGTTGGAGCTGAATTTGTCAGCCAGTAGGTTTGCTATATCTTCTGGCACAGTAGAGGTGGTTCCATTTATAATGAGCTTTATACATTGCCTTTGAGGTTGCAGACATAGCTTAAGAATGCTTTGTGGTTGTCCTTGGCCTGGAAGGCCAAACTTACCTCAAATGTGGCTTTGGCAGACTTTATTTGTCCTCTGAGTTGTTTAGTTTGATGAGAGTGCTTTTATCCTGCTGGGTGCTGCTCCTCCTAATATTTGTCATGCTTTTCTTCCTCCTGTTGTACATTCGATTGATTTTGTGATTCTACCAGGGTGGCTTGTTTTTTGAGTTAGTTCTGTACTTCTTCTGTACTTCTTCCTAGTGGGTACAGCTGCCTCTGTATATTAACATGCTTGTACAGGGCTTCGGTGAACAGTTCTGCATACACAAATGTGCACTTTAGGCAGCTTCATTTTCATTTTCTGAAAAGAAAATACATGCATGTCACTTTTGTGACTCTTTCCTTTTACTGCTTTTTGATTGCTCTCATTTGATCTTTATGCACTAAAACTGTTCTGTTTTTCTTTTTACCTTTTATTTTGTACACCACTATTTGTTTCACTACTTCAAAAGGTCCCTGCCAATTGCTATTCCATGGTCCTTCTATCTAGAACATTTTTATTAATACCTTTGTTCCACAGGGAAGGTTTTCTTCTGGTGATAAAGTTAGGACCTTTCTCCATAGGTGGAAAGTTTGCTCTCTTGCATTGTAGTCACTTATTTCTGTAAGTTGTTTTAACCACTGCTGATGCTTACTGATTTCGAATATAGGGCTACCGGCTGGTGTGTCAGGATAAAAAGGTAACTATAATGGCATTTTTCTCCTTGGCATGATCTCATAAGGAGATATTCCTGCCTTACTGTTGGGTGTTGCCCTCATGCCCATAAGTATGCCTGGCAAATGTTGCACCCATAAATTTCTCTTTTCAAGACATGCTTTTTTGAGATGCTCCTTGAGCATGCAATTCATTCCCTCTGCAACTCCATTTGACTGAGGGTGATAAGGCACATGAAATCTTTGTTGAATTCCTAACAAGTTACATGTTTGCTTTATTAGGTTACTAACAAACTGTGGACCATTGCCCGATGTGATAATTCTCTGCCATCCCCAATGACAGAAAATTGTTTTCCATAAAGCTTTTGCTGTTGCCTTTGCTGTCATAGTTTTGGTGGAAATTGCCTCTACCCATTTTGAAAAGATGTCCATTACTACTAGTAGGTATCTGTAACCTCCCTTTGTTGTTGGCAAGGGACCTGCATATTCCATTTGAACTGCATACAATGGTCCATCTGCTGGCTGCACTCACCATAACTGAGTTTTTTTTTACTTTTAGCATTTACCTGCAAACATTTTTCTACAATTAGCCTACAGATCTTTTATAAACTTGAATTACAGTATTTTTGTTTTACAACTGACCATAGTTTATCAGCTCCCAGGCGTCCCACTATCTGGTGATTTAACTTGACCAACTGCCATGCCAACTGAAATGACATGTATGGCAACTGTAATCCTTTAGAAGTAATGTACACATAATATTTTTAGGCGGTATTCCTGTTAGCATGCAACAATCAATTTCTTTTTTAAGCCCTGTTATTTCTGAATATTTATAAGATCTTCCTCAATTGACTATTCGTCTAGCTATTGTAAGGCACTAACATCTGTATCATTATATATATATATATATATATATATATATATATATATATATATATATATATATATATATATATATATATATATATATATATATATGTATATATATATATATATATATGTATATACACACACTCTGGAAGTTCTTTTCCACATTGTGTTGCTTGCTTTGCTAACATGTCAGCTAATGCATTTAATGTGAAAGTTTCACTTGTCAGTTTTTGATGGGTCTTTACCTTTAAGTTACTGTATTGCCCCTTCTGGTTTGACATTGTTATTACTTTATGTATATCTTTTAATACTTCAGCATGCCGTAATGGTTTGCCTGCACTGTCTACAAATCCTCGTCTTATCCAAGTGCCCATATTAATAATTTACTACAAAAGCACTGAGAAAATATTAGCAGGATTGTAATGTTTAAGTACATACAGTACTGCCTTTAATTCAACTCTGTGAGCTGACGTGTCCTGGTAAGTTGAGTAGTTCAGGAGACCCCAGCTTGGGATTTTCCAGAACAAAAGCAAATCCTGTCCAGTATTTATCTCTGTCTCAAAACCGTGCTCCGTCTATGAAGACGGATGGTTTAAAATGGTCAAAGTTACATGCCAAAAATTGTACATCAGGTATCATTATTTCTTCTTAGCACTTGTGCTCTTTTCCTACATATCCAATGTGATTTGTCCCCTGTCTGTATGGTGACAATTTTCATTCAAAAGAGTTTCATCCGTTTTGCAAAGACTGCTTGGCTAATACCATTGGTGATTTTATTCATTTCAAAATTATCTACCAGAACTTTTACTGCTTGGTGTGGTATTTGTACTATAATGCTGCAATATGGCTTTTAACAAACTGTAAGTACATCAGAATTCTTAGCATGTGTTTTTGAAGTGGAAGTTATCACAGTGGTTCACATAAAGATTAGTAATCTTTCATTTAGAATACTTTGTGGTGGGCCAGGGTAGAGTCCAAGCAGGGGGGTTTGCATGTTCTAGCAAAAGGCAAGCAGCTGTCTGTTAAAGAATTGAAAATGTTTAGTTTATTGCCAGGTAATATGTGAAACTTTAGTGTTACTGAATGATCAGCTAATCAAGAAGCATTTTAAAAAGACTATACTGATGTACTATGAATTACAAAATAGAATCATTAAAGTAGAAATCATCAATTCCAAATCCTGCTGAAATAGAAATTAGGGTGCAGGTCTAATTAGGGAAGGCAAAGGACCAGGGCTTTGTTAATTAACCTGAAAAGAGATGGTATGTGTAGAAAAGTATGGGAACAAAAGTAGAAAAGGAAATTTCTCAGCAGTCATGATTCAGCCATTTGTCTGACTATAGCAATATCAGTTTTAACTGTTTATTTCAAATATTTATGTCACTGGCTTTACAATTCTACTCATAATGTCTGTGTGTTGTGCACCCATTGACCTATTACAGACGTACTACATATTTATTTTTTTTTATTAGAGCTGGAAGTTAACTTCCATAATTAACCAAATCCTGTACAGTTATGAGTTATGTCCTAGTAAGATATACCATAATATTTATTCAATTTACTGTGTTAGGACAACTCAGAAGTGTAAATATATATATATATATATATATATATATATATATATATATATATATTTTTTTTTTTTTTAATTTTTTTTTTTTTTATGTATTTATTTATCTGTTTATAGCTATAGATCGATACTTTCATACATGCATACATATGTATAGAGGAGAGCTTTTATTAAATGAAGCTCCCAAATGTCAATATTTGTTTTGTTAAACTTTTGCTGAAAAAGCAGATGCTTGACAGGCGTGCAAGATTGACAATCATATCTGCTATTCTTAGGGGTGGGAGCTGAATCTTTCAAAAGTAGACAGCATGCAAACTCCCATAAGTACCTGACTCTAACAAAAGATACTTTAAACATTATTTTGCACCTGCCATGTGGGAGGTTGTGCCCCCTACTTAAATATACTAACTCCAAGATTGCACTACAGTGGGGAAAAGGATATATATCCTTATCACCACTGTAATGTGCTTCACAGAACCGGCTTTTGCAAAAGTGCACTTTCGATTTAGTGTACGTTCGCTTAAATGAATTCGATCTTCTGGTTGTCGAGAAAGTGTGTTTTCAATAATCAGAAGTAGACCCATATATATATATATATATATATATATATATATATATATATATATATATATATATATATATATATATTTATATATATATATATATATATATATATATATATATATATATATATATATATATATATATATATATATATATATATATATATATATATGTGTGTGTGTGTGTGTGTACGTGCGCGCATGTGAGACAGACATTAAAGTCCAGCTTTGGCCAGACTGAATAAAGTTCCTTTCTACGGCTAGAACCATATATTAAAATACCAAATGAGACAATCATAAACTATTGTTTTGAAAAATAATGACAGGATGTAGTGTGCTAGGTAAATGGTGAACTATTGCAATCATCCGTATGTTTTTTTCTTTCTAGTTGTCTTCTATTAAATCTGTTTTATTAAAAGGCACTACTTCTGCTGGGAGCTGGGGATGGACCTATTTTGTATTTAAGTTAAAATCAAAATCACCTTGTAGCTCAATGCTCCCCCTGTGTCTGTGTTTCACATACAGACTTTCAAAAATGGCTACATCACGCAATACATTGCCTTAGAGAGGTCATCTCTAATTAACCTGTAAGTAAGAACAAAGTATAACTTAGGAGCTCCATTAAAATGTTTAATATTTGCTTTAAAAGAATCATCCTATTTGGTATGTCTGTGAAGGTGCAGAGATCTTTGAAGACCATATTAGTTTACAGCAGGTTGCATCCTTTCCTTTATATCATACAAATAATCATCTTATTTCATCCTTTAGCAATCACTAGAAGAGAAAACTATCTCTCCCTACATGCAGTTGTGGGGATTTTTGTTTCATACACAAATAAAAATGTATTAATGATTGTTGATTCCACAGACAGGCACACTGCCTAGGAGGCTAGACAAAAGCAGTGTGACAGTAAGCTGTCTCTTATTGTACCTTTTTAGGTGGTATTTTGCTGATGGACCTAATAATTTCTAAAACAAACAAGCAATCAAACAACTAGACCATATCGAGGTGGTTCCAATTAATGCTAGACGTCTAAACAACAAATGACTGTACTTTGAGGCCCTTCAACTATTGGAGTACATTCACTTGTGTGCTGTTACAGAAACCTAGCTTACGAGCCCAGAAAGCACTCCTTCAGTACCTGAATTTTGTACTTGGCACTCGTTTATACCTGCTTGAAACTGTGGTGGCATATCTGTATTTGTTAGAGAACACACTACCGTGAGACAGATAAGATCCACAAGCAGAGAAAACAGATTCAAATCTCACTAAATAGGATCAACAATCCCTCTATGTCTCCAAAAAATAAAACAGCATTCCTAAATATTCTTGATGAACTCCCCATAAGCAAAAATGTTGTTATTCTAGGTGATTTTAGTGACCCAGTGTTAAACTTGGGAACCTATATCACCAACACAGGATATGCACAAAAATTCTTAGATTTTATAAGCAAGCATTCCCCGGACCACATTGTTAAGAAACTGATGACAAGGCAGAATATACTTGACCTGGTCCTAACAAATTTAGTATCTGTATGTATCTTCCCCAAACTACCCCCTAACTGGACAAGTCATATGCCAAACTAATAATCTTCTTCATCAAAATCTCCAAACAGTCAGAAGAAAATATGACAGAATTCAAGGACTTTAATGTAGAAATCACCTGCAGTTCTATGACAAAGTCTCCAAATTTTAATACACTGGTATTAACTATAATGTTGATACTGCATTGAAATATACAAAAAAGTTATACTTGCACAAGGACAAATGTATTCATTTGTCACTATCAAGTAGACCCAAATGAATGTAAAAGTTTAAAAGTAAACCAGGGTGTTGGAATACAACCAGTAATAAACTATAGAATGGAAAGAAGAAACTCCTTAACTCCTTAACCTATACAGCAGAATAAAAGACCCCCAAATTAAGGTGAACATCAACGAGCTAGATACAAGACTAGAAAAGAACATTAGAAAAGTGAAGCGTGCTGTGAACTTGGACTAGCAACAGAAACCACTTATGGTGACCGTCATCAGCATGTGTGTCTCCATGTGCATGATGCAATTCTGCTGCTGCAACACAAAAACAACAATGCATGAATATGTATGCAATGACAATTTGTATTGAGGTAGTCTATATGCAACTGTACTAAACTACACTTAGTGTGGTTGTGGTGAGCACACTGCTTTCTCAGGCCCTCTCCCACACCCACCCTAATTTTTCTGAATTCTCTCCCAGCCCACTGTGCTATCTCCACTCATCCCTATTTTATTATCTGTCTTGCCACTTATGATTTTAATAGGCATCTATAGGCTATACTGCCCCTCTGCAAGTGCTCCATACTGTTTTAACTCAGTCCTAAAATTAGCTTCTCTACTTTCTATATATTATTTCTTACTATATTCAATAGGCAGACTCCTTGCTTTCCAGATAGATATTTTCTATTTCACAGTTCTCCACTTCCTGTGACTCAGCTCGCTCCATTCACCCTCACTATGCTTGGGCTCACTCCACTCCACTCCCCTACCCTACCCCCCATTTCCACCTACCCCCACATCAATTACTTTTATAGCTAAGTACACTTTTCCCCACCCCCTTCTGGCACCACTCCCTCCTCCCTGTAACCAATTACCTTTAACTTATCAATCCCATCACTTAACTCCTCCCTATTCCTTACACCTTGTACACTCACACATTATTAAAATCACTTAACCCTCTGTTTCTTTTCCTCTGAATCCTTTGGTCAAATACAATCACTTTCATTATTCTTTTTTACCATTAACATGTTCTTATATTACCTGATCATCCTCCCTCTTCTGCTTCTCTCTTACCTCTCCACATATCATATATATATATATATATATATATATATATATATATATATATATATATATATATATATATATACTTAAAACCAATTCTTCCCTCTCCAACATCTTCTGTCTCCACACTGCATGCAGTCACACATTATTATTCTCATATGTCCCACTCACTTTTTCTTACCATCCCAAAAATTAAATTCCTTCCACTAAACTCATTACATCCAAAAAAGAAATTTATGCAAAACCTTCTTCATAGGTTCATAGTTTAGTACTGGGCTAACTGCCCCTGCGAGCCATTTTAAGCCTAGCCAGTTATCCCTTGTGAGACTCAAACCCTGCACCTTGTGTTTGTAAGGCAAACACCTTAGCCATTAAGCCACCCTTCCAACCCCCTGTTTAAGACCAGCTTACTATATCCCTGCAATACCCTACAGTTTCTGGTGACATTCATCCAAATCCTGAACCCCACCCCAGTTCTCATCTATCCTTACATTGTCCTTCTACATCTCATCACACTGACCATACCCAAAAGCATTTATCATTATATTCCATCAATGTCTGTAGCATTGTTAATAAAGAAAGTGAATTTCACTCTTTGGTAGCTCAACACTCTCCCAATATTATTATCATCTCCAATACCTGGTTTAAACCACATATATCGGATAAGGAATTCCTACCACCAAGCTAAAACATCCTTTATCTTGACATAACTATCAGAAAAGGAGAAGGAGTAGCAATACTCTACTCCAACAATCTGACCCTATCTCCCCTACCAAATCCACCTCCTATCTTCCCCCCCTGCTGAACTATTAACTGCCAGTCTCAAACTCAATAACCATAAAACACTAACTATCGCTGCCATTTATATACCTCCATGAGATAATATACCTATACTTGAACAAATCCTCTCCTGGTTTTCCAACAGCATACCAAACGAGAGTGCCCTTTTAGGTGATATAAATATTAATTGACTATCACTTAACTCCCCCTGCCCAAGCTCCAGTATATATGGATTTACCCAGCTCATCTCAACTCCTACCCACTTTAATAAAAACTCTAACTCCACATCTATAATTGATTGGATTCTAGTCTCCCACCCTAACCTCTGTCACAACCCTCAATCCCTACCTGATGCCATCAGTGATCACTCTCCCATCTGCATCCAAAGATTCACCACTCATCTCTCTAGACCACATAAGCTTATTGAATGCTGAAAATTTTCCAGTTTTCATCCTGATGCCTTTAACAACATCCTTTCATCTGTAAACTGGTCCTTCCTGCTTCATCTACCTCTTGATGAAGCAGTCCAACAATTCAACACCATATTTCTTAACACTCTAAACTCCCTTGCTCCTCCTCAGTCTAAAAGTGTCAAATCTAGATATTTCCATTGGCTCACCCAAGCTGCACTCTCCCTAATTAAGAAAAGAGACAATGTCTGGAAGATGTGGACAAAAACTAAATTGCACTCTAAATACCAAACATATAAAAAACTATGTAACCTAATAAAAAAAAAATTAACTTAGGTAAGAAAAACTTTTATCTGGAACACCAAACCACACAATATAAGAATCCCAAGAAATTCTGGTGTACCATCAACCAGATCCTGTACCCAGGAAATCTCTCTGCACCCAACCCCTGCCCTAACAACTCTCCACAAGAGATTGCATCAATCTTTAACTCCTACTTTATTGACTCAAATAGGAAAATCATCCAAAACTCTTAACACCACTGATCCCTGCAGTGGTATCAATCCTTTACCACTAAAAGACCCCCCTTCTCACTGAAACCAGTACCTACAAACTATATTAAAAATCTCCTCAAACTAAAACCTTGCTCTGTATCAGCAGATAACCTATCTCCAGTGTACCTCAAGGCTGCAGCCCATTCTATTGCCTATCCTATTTCTAGTCTTATAAACTGCTCAATAAAATAATCCACTATTCCCTCATTAAGGAAAAAAATCTTATAATATAGCCGTTCACAAAGGTGGTAACTCTACTGACCTTGCCAATTACAGGCGAATAACAATATTATCTCCTCTATCTAAAATCCTTGAGAAATGTGTACATAAACACATTCTAGATCATCTCATTTCCAACAACCTACTCTCACCTTCACAACATGTTTTTTGACCACACCATAGTACTGCTACAGCCCTCATCTCCTTTACAAACTCTATCTCCCATGCCACAGACAATAACAAGCTGGTCTCATATCTCTTTTTTGATCTTTCCAAAGCTTTTGACACCATCTTTCATCCTATCCTTCATTCTAAACTCTCTCAACTCAGTATCTCTTCTCCAACCATCTCCTGGTTTCAGAGCTATCTTTTCAACTGATTACAAGCTGTTAAATGGGTCTCCTCCCTATCCCCCTTCCTCCCCATTAAGATAGGAGTCCCTCAAGGTTCTATACTTGGTCCCTTAATTTTCAATATTTTCATAAATCACCTATGCACCTCCTGTCCAGAGTCATCCCTAATACAGTATGCAGATGACTCCACAGTCATCACCATCTCCAACTCTCTCACTGAGCTTCATACCCTTACACAAAGTTCCTTCAACCTCATTGAAACTTGGCTTACAAACAATCAACTTTTACTCAATCCCAAAAAGATTAAACTGCTACTTGTCCTTCCCAAATCTCTCTCTCAACACAAATCCACTTTCACCATCACATCCCTAAACAACACTATCATTAAAGCTGAAACCCAAACTAAGTTTCTCTGTACCACTGTTGATGCCCAACTGAAATTTGATCTACATGCATTTCACAGTATTAAGAAAACTAATCAAAATTAGGTCTGTTGTACAGAAATAAAAAGTTCCTAACTCTCAACTCATGACAGACACTAGCCAAGGCATATCTCCTCACTACCCTTCTATATAGTTCTCAAATCTTAACTAACCTACAATTGAATCTCCTTATAAAACTACAAACAACCTATAATAAAGTAGCTAGATTTGCATCCAATAGCCCACCTAGGTCACATCACTGTCTTGCCCTCACTTCTCTCAACTGGCTAGAATTCCTTCACCATCTTCAACTTTCTCAGCTTACCCTCATTCACGCCATCATACACAAATCTTTCTCCTGCCCTTCCATCTTTACTCTAGTCTCCCTCTACACCACCCCTCAAACTCTAAGAAGCACTGACCAGTTCCACCTGGAGATTTCCAAACCCAGGAGCTCTTTTGAAGAAATACTGTATAGTTATCTACCAGTCCATTCATGGAACAAACTTCCCATGAATCTATGAAAATTAAACCAGATACTTGACTTCAAGAAAGCTCTAAAAGAGTATCTTAATACTGCCTGGACCTTTCATTGTAAATATCCTACACGAACCTCTGTACTATCTTCCCTTAATTCCTCTCCTTTTATTGTGCTCCCAAAACTCTCTTACTTCTCATTATATCTGATTGTCTCCTTTTCCCTACACTCTCAGCACTCCCTTCCTACTCACCTATTTCTTACACTCCTCTCTTAACTTGCTATTCTTTTCCCATCACTACCTATCTAACTTGCCTATTTTTTCTATTTTTCCCCCATCTACCTACCATTAAAACTCATGCACGTGTAATTTCCCACTTCTATAATTTACTCCCTCTCATAACTAACTGTCTGACAACCGGATTTCTTCCTTCCACACTATAAAACATTTACTGCTCTTATCTATTCCTAGTTCCTCTAAACTTTTCCAAAATCACTGTAAATAGATGTGTGTAATTCCTACTATTGCTGTTTAATCTCCATTTATTATTAATGTCTTCAGTTTTTTCCTTCTGTATGATCATTTTTGTTCTGTGAACATTGTTTGATTATTTCTGCTTTAGGGTATTTCATGTACTATTACCATTGTTCTTAGTTGTTTGACAGTCTGTTCTAAGATAACATTTTTTGGTGGTTTGAGTATGCAGGCATGCTATGCATTATGCCCCTATCATTTTTATCTTCAACTTATGTTTTAGATATGTTTGCTATTCATGTATGCTACTATGATTATTATGCTCTTCTACTAATGTTTTAGATATAACTTGTATTGTGGAGCTTTTCTCCCCGGGCCTCCACTGAAAAAGGGCTTTAGCTCATTTGGACTATCTCAGTTAGCAAATGTCAAATACATAAATAAATAAATAAACAATGTTATACAAAGTAACACATACAAGTATGACCAGTTGCCATATGTAGGGATGCAAGAAACTGCGTGAACTAATCTAGGGGAGTCAATGGGGGGGGGGGCACCACTGGTGACATCCCTTGACCTCTTGTACTGGCATACCCTGTTGGCTACATGGTAGATCATGTCAGAGGACCATCTGTGACAGGCCTCCCAGGATCCATTGTGACCTCCCACAGCATTAATCATGTTGGTAAGGTCAGTCCACACTTCATTCCTCCAAACTGTATTTCCTACCCATCCAAGGAGTCTTTGTATATGCTGATGCAGAACATCTATTATAATCTCATTTTTCTGCTGTGAAAAATTGTCGACCCCTGTGTTTGTTTGCATTCTGGAACACAATTATATGTGCATGGTTAGATAAATGTGGGAGTCCACATTTGGAGGTGATTATGTTGCAGCTTATGTCAATTTACCCTCTCTGCATTCCTGTGCACTAGAAATAGTCCCTGTCCTGTATAGTGATGTGACATATAAAACAACATATGTGATGAAAACAATATGTGAATACATAACACATGGAACAACATCATAACTTGTGGTATCTGTAAAGGTTGTATGTGAGATTTGGCCCCATTGGAGTGGATATCACAGCACTGGAAGGCCGACAACAACACCAGTGTATCACACGATCATTGCATTTGGCATACACTTAACACTAACATACTACCCATAACATATGTGTAAAATAATGTCAGACAACTGTCAGACACATCCTGTATCATCCATAGATGTTATGCAGCATGAGACTATCAAATAGCCTGTGGAAAAAAGCAGTCATGATAACCTGAACTGTTATGCATTAATAGTTATATCAATACAATCGATAGTGAGAGTCAATGGTATCCCCATTTCATCTGTATGAAATGAAATTCAGTGATAACTACTACTATATTACTGTTAGCAGAAAGTATCTGTGCAGTAGCAATTCAACAATGTACGGAAACCATCACAAAGCCTCCCTATCCATAAACATACACTGACAGCACAAGGTAACCAGGCATACTCATGGATATAGTTTTATTGAGGCACTATTTATAGTGCATGTTTACTAAGCATCAATAAATTAATATCTATAACATAACTACAACTACATCGCAATGTACAGATCCTGTTGGAATATGTCAGTTTCTGTAATTATACCACATACTGTACAGAGTCACCAATAATATATATGGATGTTTCATTAGTATATCCTTATGTACTGTTCACTGGTGCTCTTTACATTTATCCATACAAGTGCATATGTGGAATCCTTGCTTCATAGTGATGCAGATGTACCTGCCTGTATGCATACTGGTTAATCCTTCAACCCTCCAGTAAGTCATATACATTTTGCATTGCAGACAGTTTTCCCTAAAAGCATTAATTTAGGCATGTACTCATACATTTCTAAGAAGGAATAATAACATAGGACTATAAGGAGAGAAACATATCCCAACACAGAATTGTTAGCAGGTGCAGCATTACCTTTGCAGCTAACTGTGCATCAGATATATCTAAAAGTAAGACCAGATATTGCTTTTGAGTCCCATTTGTGCCATATAAAAATAATGAGGCTCATTAACATTCATAGTTTTGGAATTCCATTTGTGCACATCCACGTAAGATCTTGAAATTTGGCACTTTAAACAATAGGTCAGTGGTGTAATGGGAAAGTGCTCTCCTTAAACACCCAATAGGTATAGTTAAATGGGACCATATGTGGCACATGCCTCTTACCCTCAAATTATCTGACACTATCCCATAAACACCACTTTTAAATTGTGATTTGATACATTTACAAACCAGACCATTGTTACCTGCAAACTGAGTGGGATCTCAGTGAGCACTTTTTGTAAGTATGCTATCTTCATATTATCAGCAACATGGCTGCTGTGAGGAGGCTTTGATCTATCTAGGTGCCCAATTGGACTGTGGAGGAAACCACTCAAATTCTGACCGTCTATGCTTGAGTGGAGCATTCTATGAGATCCAGATCATGGAACTTCCCAATGATTGACATTTGAAACCAGATTATGTGAGACTACTGACATTGTGCTGGAATCTACCAGACTGGAGTGCAGGTTCAACACTGTTAAGATGAACTGCATCAGAGTAATTCTGAGGATCCTCACTGGATGGTCACCAAGGTGCAGAGACAGGCAGTAGATACCTACAGTAAGTGTCCTAATCCTATGGGTACCTGTGCATTCCTGTGGAACTCACAGATGTAGCTGTGACCCATATATCAGACATATTCCTTTTCAACTTATTATTTTGGTGTTCTGACAGCTCATCTGGATAATCAAAAAGGTTTGTCTTGTAATTATAGGTTAGATTCCCATGGTGGTTATTTCTTTAATGCTGTTTATCATGTGCATGCATTTTCCAAATTATACAGTAGATCATTTTATCCATTCTGTGTCACTGAAGCCTATAGTGCCAAGGTTGCTGATGACAATGCATTTCTTCATTATCCATAATACTCCATTGCACACTGTTCTTCTTATGTGTGAATAGTGAGTCATACAGACATCTCTTTGTCAACTATGATTTACAAAATGAACATTGTTGTTAAATACCTATCTGTTGAACACATTAAGATATGACCACTGCAGGTCTAAATGTTTGCTGTATGTTTGTACATTGTAAAACTCAATGCCATCTGGCAGTTATGTCGCTCATAAAGGCCTATAGCTTTTAGGTATTGGATGGTTGCATATTTCCCCATTAGCCACAGGAATACAGATTCTCACATCCAATTGTATTTCCTTAGAAAGGCAGGTATTGTGTTGTGTAGTAGCTTGTCATATTAAGCAAGAGGGCAAAATCCATGCATTGTGGGTTCAAATCCACATAAAGGATGTTTTTCATTAAATCTTGATCTGTGTGAATGTTTTAAAAATGCTTGTCATACCTCTCAACCTCTAAGCACAAAAAATGTGGGCAAAGTCAAAATTAATGTTGGGACAAATTTTAAATATTGCTCTCATAAACATAAAGTTGCTAGAATAAAAGCTATTATGTTATCATGTATTTTTCTGAAGGATATGAAGTCTGAAACTCAAATGCCTGTCATTATTTTTCAAATTCAATCTTCACTGATTTATCACAAATTCTATGAAGAACAGCCCAAAATTATTAGCAAAAAGTCTGGACATTTTGTGAAAACCTGGACATTTACGAAGTATGGCTTGTATAGACACCTGCTTGTTGATGTTAACAGATATTTAGTACATGCTTATAACCATAGAGGTTATTTATCAGATTTTTATGACTATCTCCATTATCCATAATTTTTCTGCCAACAGCAGCCATTTTACTACAGTTTTATGTGTAAAGCTTTGAACATAGTGGGATAGTTCTGTACACTTGCAACAACATCTCAACTAATCAAAAATATAAAATCCAAATATCTGGTGCAGTGTGAATAACAGAAGACCAGAAACCAAATGGAAAACGCACCAAACAATCCGGTATATGAATTCCGTTTATTGCAATAAATGGAGTTCATATACAGGCTAGTTTGGTGCAGTTTCCATTTGCTTCCTAATCAAAAATATAACAGCATAATCAGGGAATAATTCAGAAATAATTAGTGACAATCGGGGACACATTTTCTGTGTTACTACTATTACGGTGTGACAGTGACAGTATGCAGGAAAGTGGAATATGATAACATTGGTGAATATATTGTATACCTCTATCATTATTTATTAAGTGCAATTCACTACCCTTCTCACACTGTTATTCTGCGGGAGTACGAAGGACAGATACAGTCTGGCTTTAAATCAGGGACATCTCCGAATACCCTGGACATTTGCGATGTATAATTTCTTAAGTAACAAAATCTATGTAGATATTTCCTGCCCTCCTACCTAAACTACATTTTGATGTATGTGGTGAGCAGAAAGTGTGGTGTAGTTGTCTGTTAACAGCAGCTATGTGTTATATAACAGTGTTCCATAGACTGAGCTATGAAATGTTACAGTTGTGTTTTTTGTTGTGACCACTGTGCTGAAATGCAGTCAGGCTTACATGTTTTGGTTTACAAATGCACAACACAAAGCAAAAAGGGAACATTGGACTAGTGTTTAACCATCTTGTAATGTGGAAGCCCTTATACATGTTACTATTCCTTTCCAACATAGTCATAACTGTGATGTGTTTAACTGC
>NC_056725.1:796199627-796292127 GCF_019279795.1 Protopterus annectens
ATTTGTCACCTGCTGTTTTGCCCTTTTCATCCTCTTTCCCTTTCCTTCTATTCTCAAAAAAAAAAAAAAAAAAGGCCTGACTGTCCTTCAAATTGTCCTTTTCCAACATACCTCTTTAGTGTCTCTTCTTCACCAATACTCCACATGTTCTACATCCATTGTTAGCCCTGGTGAAGTGGCCATGATTGTATTTTGCCTGTATTCATTTTTTATTAAAAATGCTATGCATTCTGTCAGAATCTGTATTTCCTGGTGAAAGTATTTTATTAATGCATGGCTTATTGAGACATCTGTAGCTGTCTTTGGACATACTGGAGGGATTGCTGTAGATATAGTTTGCTTTCAAATGTCCTGTAGCTTGCATTGGGCTTGCAGAATTTCTATTGCTTTGTTAATGCACATCATTGTTTATGAGACTCTTTTCATGAATTACAGATTGGCTGTGACACAGTTCACCAATGCTTACAATTCTGTTTTGCACTGACATATTCTAAGTTTACTGAGTCATATTTGCATAATAAGGGCTTATCCACAACTTTTGTGCATATACTGGTGAAATATGGCAGATTCCATGAACATTATGGAATCCGTCGCTATGTAAATGCAACAAATAAATGTTAGGACCTTCACTGATGAAACAACAAATATAAACATTCCCAACATTTAAGCATCACCTTGGGTTTGTTTAAACTTGTGTTCATCTCCATGTGTCTCTTTCAATCAATTTTGTTTTCAAAAAATACCCATTTTACTTGGCAAGCCACAGTGAAATGTAAACACAGTTAACTAAAGCATCATTCCCTAGAACATAATTCAGTTTTCAAAAATATCTTCTTTAATTATAAAAGTATCTACAAAGTAGGCCAGACACATACCTAAAACAAAATTCTGTTGATTTGCATGAGTTGTGATGTGTGCACTGTCATGTCCACTGTTACATTTATATTTAAAAGATATTTCACTAATAACTTGTTAAAAAATGGGGACAAAATGATTTGCTGTAACCTCTCTCCTTTAACCAAGTTAAGTCATATCATATTCATCTCAAAATCAGTTGTCATAAATCTAGACAGTCAAATGAATTAATTTTTCAAAACATTTCTTTCGATTTGCATAAGGCAAGGGTATAGCCAGGCATTCTCTTTATACTCTATAGACTACACTTTTTTTCTGAGCACCAGTAGAAAATTAAGGCCTTATCAGGACATATTATGTTTATAAGAATCTAAATTAGTGTCCCTAACAATATATATATATATATATATATATATATATATATATATATATATATATATATATATATATATATAGCTTTTTTACTTTGAGTATTAAACATCTAAAACAATATTTCCAATAATTTATTTACTGAGCAGCTGCAAATGGTGGACACATTAAATGCTGTGGACAAAAGCTTGAGTAATGTGCCCATTTTTTAATGTCATGTCAGTCGGAGGGGCAGCAATATGAGTTTGTGAGTACAAAATGGAATTTACTGACTACACCACCTGGTGTATGGTGAAAACTAACAATGAACACTGTTGACTAGCATAAGCTTAAACTATTGATGATAATTTTTCAAAAGGCCTCATCAAGCACTGGGTTACTGTGTCTAAAAGTGACTCTATGTTTATGCATATTATATGTAAACGTAAGAAAATCTGTAAGGTGTCCTATATATAAGATGAAAGATTTTAAAGGTATTCTTACTTCCCTTCCATATAAGAAAAAAAGTCAGCTATGTAGCACACATAAAGTAAAACATTTTTGAAGTTTTCATTCTTCTTCAGGAAACTAATTTCTCAGTTTGCCTAAATTAAATTAGCAAATGCTGGGTCAAATACTGCTCCCATAGAAATACTAAATATTTGTTGATAATAGTAATTGTCAAAAATAACAAAATGTTCTTTAAGAAAATGTCTGTCATGGTATAAGTGATACTAATTTTAGTACTGGAAAATGTAGAATGTGAACATTAATATGTCCTCAAAAACTGTAAACTAATTTATTGAGAATGAAGTTGCACAGGCAGACAATGTTCACATGGCAAAAATAAAATCATTTGTACCAAATAAACATATTTTACATTTGGTTTACATTTTTTGAGGGAATAGAAGTGTGGATATATAGCCCTACATCAACTTCTGGCACCTGAATTTCCAGAAATGGCAAAATGCTGCACAGCATACTATAGCTGATCAACACAACCATTACTACATTGCATGCATCTTTTGTTTCATTGCTGTATTGCAGAGGCATATTTCACCATGAAATACCATACTCACAAGCACTTTGCCACCAATAGATCTGTCCTTCCCTCAAATTCATGATGATAAAGATTGCCAAACAACGAAGGGAATCTGTCACTAGAGTCCTTCATTGTAATAATATTCATAGCAAACATTAGGCAAGTGATCAGGAGGACCATAAGATGCTTTGCTATATACACCTTACTAAGAGTGCTCACCTCCCAAATCGAGCACTATTGCCCTCGATAACCATGGTGTAAATGTCTGTCTACCCATCCACTCATTAACACTAACCTTAAAGTTAGCCAAAGTAGAATTTTGTTTGACCTATAGTGATAACTTATTCAACAGGCTAGGAATACTTTGAGTTATGAACCTATCTCTCCAGCAAATTTTGTTTATGTTAGTGTAGATTTAGGTCCTTAGTACGAGTGTTTGTTGAGCAACTAGTTTTGCAAAGAAATAGGATTGTGTCTTTAATGGCTTGACAAGCATGACACAGGTCATTTCTTGGCAAGTTGTAGGCTAGTGAGCATAAGAAGAGCCATGCTTATCTCTCAAAGTAACTGAAAGGCTTAAGACCTTTAGTTTTCTCTGTTAGAAATCTTTGTGGCCTTAACAGCTGAGCAATATGCTTAGAATTGTACACATCAAAGGGGGCATTATATTCGGTAATGAGTCTTGTAAGAGAAGAGTGCAGTGGGAGGATAACTTCTTTATATCTTAAAGATATTGCTTTGGAAACCATTTGGGGCAGGTAAAAGGATTTTCTGACTATGATGATCGAAAGACAAAGAGATATCCTCAAAAGTACCTCATTCTCTTATGACTATATCTGCCTGAAGAGGGGTACCATTTATAGTACATGAGGTGGGAGCAACTTTTCTGCCAAATGCTACTATGTTGCACTTTCATTTGGCTTGAGACTGTTTTTGATACATCATCTATGCACAAATGCCAGCCCTTGCTGATAGGTTCATAGGTTCATAGGTTCATACTAGGCTATCTGCCCAAGGGCATTTATAAGCCTAGCCCATAGTTATGTGGCTTTCGCCACCCCTTTAGTTTGAATAAAAACTATGCCTATCATTTTGCTGTGCCTCTGTCAAGCAGTGACGCTGAAGTAATCCCTGGGGTATATCTGCAATCTCCCATCCATTGGTCAAGATTCCTCTTGAACAAGACCAGAGAGGTGCTCTGCCTCACATGTACCGGGATTTTGTTCCACAGCATAGGGAGTCTCTGGGTGATGAATCTGTCCCTCCAGCACGTTCTATTTATAACCGTGTCAAGGTTTAAGTCTCCCGCCCTTGTGGTTCTGAGGGATCTAGATTTTTTGAGGTGAAGCATATTCATCAAATCTGGGTTTGACATGGCCTTATATGTCAGGCACAGGTCACCTCTGAGCAAGCGGTATGAGACTGAATAGAGCTGGAGTTCTTTCAGTCGGGCAGCATAAGACATATTTTTGAGACCCTTTATCCTTTTGGTGAGGAACTTTTGGGGCCTTTCAAGCTGCAGCAGGTGTCTGGTCAGATACATTCGAAACGGGGCATTGTACTCAATCATAGGTCTAATAAGTGATGAGTACAGGGGACGATGACCTCCCTTGATCTAGATGTGAATCCCTTCATGATCAGGTGGGTGATATAGAAGGTTTTCCTAACTACTTTAGCAACATGAGTGTCAAGCGAAGGGCTACTGTCAACCTGGGTCCCCAGATCTCTGATGACTTTTTCTGTGCTCAGTGGATTGCCACCTATATGGTAGCTAGGGGTAGCCTTGTTTTTCCCAAAGGGTATGACTATGCAATTTTTGGCGTTTAACTTCAGGCCATGGCTCTGGCACCAGTTATCCATTTCTGTGAGGCCCTTCTGGAGGATATCTGTGTCAGATGTGTTTTCGACTATGGCGCAGTTTGCAGTCATCTGCAAACTTTGTCAGCCATAACCCTCCTGTGTTTGCTTGTACTTCAGAAAAGTAGATGCCGAACAAGAGTGGACCCAGGACTGAGCCCTGTGGGACACCACTTGTGACAGGCTTTGAGTCTGACATGGCTCCAGCAACTCTGACCCTGTGGGTTCTGTCACTTAGCCAGTTTGCAACCCATCTTGTGATGAATGGGTTTACATTCAAGCTGATGAGTTTTTCGATGATACCTGAGTGGGGTATTGTGTCGAAGGCCTTTGCCAGGTCGAGGTAGGCTGTATGGACTGCCTTTCCCTCATCAATGGCCTTGGTGACTGTCTCGAAAAAGTCAACCAAGTTTAAGAGGCAGGATCTGCCTTTGACAAAGCCAAACTGAGTTGGATCCAAAGTCTGCAAGTTCCCTATGTCTTTATTTATGAGTTCCATTATGATCCTCTCCATGGCTTTGCAGATAAGGCTTGTCAAGCGAATCGGGCGGTAATTTCCAGCGTCTGTGGAGCCACCGCCCGTATGAAGTGGGACCACAGCCGCGGTGGGCCAGTCCTTGGAGTGCGTATCCTGAGGTGAGGCTAAGATTAAACAGCTGTCCTAACTGTGGGTTTAATTCCTCATTGAGTTCATGAAGCACACAGCCGGGGACACCATCCGGTCCCATGGATGCTGTGTTTTTGCCTTAGTGAGGGGAGTTCACAGCTGGGCGTTGGAGATGTTTGGGGGCTACAATCCTCTGGAATAGATATCTCTCCTTTTGGGGGAGGGGAGAAGTTTGCACTGAACCTGTCAGCCAGTATGTTGGCAATGTGTGTAGGTTCAGTAATTTTCACATCATTTTGAACTAATTCTGAGCATATCTGGGAGTTTCCTCCTAGGTTTCTAACATAGCTAAAGAAGGCCTTATGATTCTCTTTAGAGTCCTTGGCGATTTTTCTCTCAAAATTTGCCTTGGATGATTTTATGAGAGCTCTTAGTTTTTACTTATAATGATCAAAGGTGTCTTACCTTTCAAGGATTTTGCTCTATCTTGTAGTAGCTTCCTCCTTTTGTTGTAGAGCTTGTTTATGGCTGGGGTCCACCAGACTGGACGCTTGCCTTTGGTACAGAGAGTCTTAGTTTTGTTTGGGATTGCCTGATCCATGCAGTCCTGTAGGTGCTGGTAGAAGGCATTTGTAAGTGATTCAGCGGTTTGAGTAATGTTTACCACTGGCTCAGGGGCCTTAAAGGAGACCACACTAGTTTTTAGAAGTGTGAAATCGGCTTTTGAGAAGTTTTTCACTGTGGTCTTTTTGTTTCAGGTGGGCGGGATGAGGACCTCCAGCGAGATTAGTTTATGATCTGATCTCACCAGTGAGGGGTATACTTCGGTGTTGAACATTTTGATCCCATGTTCGTGATGATGAGATCAAGTATGTTTTCTCCTCTTGTGGGGATGGTGACTAGTTGTTCCATGGCATTTGAGTTTATGAACTCCAGGAATCTTTGGGTTAGAGTGTTCGGGCTTGAGTAGTGTTCCCAGTCTATATTAGGGTAGTTAAAGTCACCTAGTATGATGGTGTTTGGAGATACATTTATCCCTCCAATGTTTTCAGGAAGGCCATGTGAGGTTCCTGAGTTTGAGAGGGTGGCCTGTAACATGCTACAAATTGCAGAGCAGTCTTGCCTATGGTTAATTGCACCTGGATGGTCTCCGATGCATCATGCGTTGCCACCAACCTTGAGGTGTGGGTGTCCTTTATGAATATGGACACCCCTCCTTTCTTGGTGTTGTCCGGATTTTGGGGCGGAACGCATGATATGAGGTGAAACCTGTTAGTGCTGGGGTGCTCTCAGGAGCCTTGAACCAGGTTTCTGTCACAGCACAGACATCGCTGTTCTCCATATTGAGAAGGGCCTCGAGTGCGTGCATCTTGAGATTGAGACTTCTGGCATTGAGCAGCATTACCCTTAGTTTTTTCCTTTTTGGTGTTCTAGGGTGGTAGGTTTAGAATTTGAGCCTTGCCTAAAAAGGCACTATGGGGTGGCAAGAGCCTTTGCCAATATCCGGAAGCCCAGGGTGACAGGTGCAAGCCGTCCCTTGAAGCAGCGTGGCTTGTCCAGCATGTCATCCCAGGCAGACAGACATTGGATCCCCTTTGAATGACACCAGAATTTAAGCCAATTATTAAAGCTGATCATCTTATCACTGTATTGTGGCATCATTCTAGGTGAAGGTAGGATACTGCTCAAGGTCAGGGTCATACCTGCCTGGGCTACATAATCAGAGAGCTCCTCGATGTCCCTTTTCATGTAGTCCAAGGAGGTGCGTCTCAGGTCGTTGACACCAGCGTGGACAATGACTGAGTCGTACTTGTACCTGCTGTTGAGAGACCTGAGTGCTTGCGTTATGTGGCGGATTCTAGCGCCTGACAGGCAGCTTACTGTGACCTTCTCTTTACTCAGTCTGGTGAGCGGGACGTCAGTGTGTCTGACTATGGAATCACCAATGACAAGTGTGTCTGGCATTTTGTTTGGCCTTAAGGGCTGTGACTGTTTGACACTCTGACTGTGTGGTCTATGTGTTGCATGTGTTGGGTCATGAGGTGGTAGTTGTTTGGGTGTCTGCTTTGGTGGCCTCTGCTGTTTTGGTAAATTTTTGATCAGAGCCTCCGAGTATGTCTTTGTGTGAGTATGTGTATGATTTGAAGTTGTGATGGTACCATGTGTGACTGGGTATGTATTGTGTGTGGTTACCTTCTCCTCCTGTCTGGTCTTGCCAGTCCTATGTTGAGAGAGCTCAGCCTCCAGTTTGGCCGTATAGTTGCATCTCTGCATGTATTTGTGTTTTGTGGGAGAAGGAGAGGATTGTCTGTGTACATGAGGCAGTTGTAACATTGCCTCAATATTCCCAGGTTCACCAGTTGAGCTGGAGAGGACACTAGCAACTGATCCCTCGACATACTAGAAGTAGTAGATAAAGAGACTTTCAA
The DNA here is from genome assembly GCF_019279795.1 of Protopterus annectens. Taxonomy (NCBI): domain Eukaryota; kingdom Metazoa; phylum Chordata; order Ceratodontiformes; family Protopteridae; genus Protopterus; species Protopterus annectens. Next base: position 796,206,766 of record NC_056725.1, read on the forward strand.
AGGACTCGGGGAAGTGGGTTTTAGGCTGGTGGGGTACTATCTATAATAAGAGTGCTTTATCAAGGTGCAAGTACTGTAGGAGTAAGTGCTAGGCTTTACAGATAGAGAATAGTCTACTTGGGAATCAAGTAGAGATGAACTTTTCAGTTATAGGATATGCTGGTTAGATCAGCAGTACAGCTCGAGGAAGGTAGTTTTAAGGGAAAATTGGAAGAGTGGAATTTAGATGGCCCAAATAGTTTAACCTTGTTTAACCGCCGCTGCTCTTGTGTGCAACAGTGGTAACTCAGCTAAATCAGCTTACTGGCGTTTAGCGTGTTTTATAGCAGGGGCTGAAGGGAGCTAGGAATTGGCCCAAAACGACCAATGGACTACTAGTTTCTGGCTGAAACTTCACCAAATCAGACAAAAGGCAGCTCAGTGCTTCCCACTCCCACTGGTAAGCAAAGAAACTTCCTCCTTCCTAATAAGGCAATGGATCAGTAACAGGAACTAAAAACAAAGCCCAGGGATCAGCAACTCTGAAACTGGACTACTCTAGTTCAGTAAGGCGGAAAACAAGAGATTTTTTGTTTTATTACAGAGACAAGGAAAAAACAGACAGTAATTGCTGTAAATCGGCTAGCGCACTTTAGTGTGTAGCCTACAGAAACAATTTGCAACAATTAGTAACTTAAAGTGCAATAAACAGTGTAAAATGCAGAAATCACTTAAAGTAGCAATAAAACAGGCGAAATGCAGTTGCTAGCTTAAATAACAGTGGGAAAGCCACAAAAATACTTATATCTGGTAGAAAGTCACTCTTTTAGCTCTCTGCTGCTTGGATCACTCTGCAGGCCACCACGAGGATCTGTGCTGAGTTGGTACAAGCTGGAAAACGCGTGTTTAGCGTGTTTTATAGCAGGGGCTGAAAGGAGCTAGGAATTGGCCCAAAACAACCAATGGACTACTAGTTTCTGGCTGAAACTTCACCAAATCGGACAGAAAGGCTGCTCAGTGCTTCCCACTCCCACTGGTAAGCAAAGAAACTTCCCTCCTCCCTAATAAGGCAATGAATCAGTAACAGGAACTAAAAACAAAGCCCAGGGATCAGCAACTCTGAAACTGGACTACTCTAGTTCAGTAAGGCAGGAAAACAAGAGATTTTTTTTTTGTTTACAGAGACAAGGGAAAAAACAGACAGTAAATGCTATAAATGCTGTAAATCGGCTAGCACTTTAGTGTGTAGCCTACAGAAACAATTTGCAACAATTAGTAACTTAAAGTGCAATAAACAGTGTAAAATGCAGAAATCACTTAAAGTAGCAGTAAAACAGGCGAAATGCAGTCGCTAGCTTAAATAACAGTGGGAAAGCCACAAAAATACTTATATCTGGTAGAAAGTCACTCTTTTAGCTCTCTGCTGCTTGGATCACTCTGCAGGCCACCACGAGGATCTGTGCTGAGTTGGTACAAGCTGGAAAAACGCGTGTTTAGCGTGTTTTATAGCAGGGGCTGAAAGGAGCTAGGAATTGGCCCAAAACGACCAATGGACTACTAGTTTCTGGCTGAAACTTCACCAAATCGGACAGAAAGGCTGCTCAGTGCTTCCCACTCCCACTGGTAAGCAAAGAAACTTCCCTCCTCCCTAATAAGGCAATGGATCAGTAACAGGAACTAAAAACAAAGCCCAGGGATCAGCAACTCTGAAACTGGACTACTCTAGTTCAGTAAGGCGGGAAAACAAGAGATTTTTTTGTTTTATTACAGAGACAAGGAAAAAAAACAGACAGTAAATGCTATAAATGCTGTAAATCGGCTAGCGCACTTTAGTGTGTAGCCTACAGAAACAATTTGATAAACAAGATAACAGTGCCCACTTAGCAGACATCAGCAAATTTGGTAAACCATATTTCTGAGGTACTGGCTTAAATGTCTGCAAAATAAATGCCACACAGGAGAGGGCCTGTACCCCATCCCAGTAGAATCCCACTAGCTTACAAATTTCCATTGAAAAAGAGAACCAGCAACTTTCACAACTTGGGATCTATTAGATAGCGAATTTGCAATCCATCAGAGAATACAGGGATTTGCATTAAGCTTGTCTAATTTTTCAATAATACCAGTGTGGGGGAATAGTGTCTAAAGCCATTGCAAATTCAAGATAAGCAATGTAGACAGACTGCCCACTGTCCATAGCCCTGTAACCTTTTCAAAGAAGCTTACTAAGTTCAGGAGACAGAACATGCCCTTCTCAAAACCATCCATGGCTTTACATATAAGGCTGGTGAGGCTGATGGGTCTATAATTACTTGGGTCTGTAGAAGGATGACACTTGTATAAAGGAGCCATTGTGGCTGTTCTCCAGGCATAGGAACAATCTATGTGGATAAGTTGAGTCTGAACAGTTTAAGTAGAGGTTCTGACAGTGTATACTTGGCACGGATGGGAGTGGAGCGTGGTATATTGTCAGGTCCCATAGAAGTATTATTTTTAGTCTTTGACTGGAAATCTAAGATTTGCTCCAAGGAACTTTCAACAGAAACTAAATTCTCAAGGACAGTGGGGACAACAATTTGGGTAGGAGGGATACAGCTGGCACTAAATTAGTCTGCTAATACATTAGCTATATCCTTGGGGTCAGAGTGGGTATTATTATGGATGAGCTCAGTGCATTGTTGGGCATTATTCCTTAATTCTCTGGCATAAATGAAGAAAGGCGTGTTGTTTCATTTGGAATCTGAGGCAACCTTAAGTTCATATTCTGCCCTTTTTACTAATAGAGTTTTTTTTTTTAATTCCTTACTTGCATGTTTCAGTGCAGTCTTGAAGTCGGGAGATGGGGATTTCTTGCAACCTTTCATTATTTTAAAACACAAATTACGAGGAGATCACCAGCAGGTACTGCCCAACTTAAATTGCGAACTATCACCAAAATCCAATCTTCTTTAACACAACTTTATTCGTGTTTTCGGAAACGTCTATGCGCTTCCTTCTTCAGAATACAAAGCTCTTAATTTCATTTGTATTCATGCTTTGGCATCAGTTCTTCAATGATTGATAACTGTACATTTTCCAGAACTACAAACGCAACATAACGCTCCCAATAATTATATCCCTTTTCCCAGATTACTGCAAAAAGAAAAAAAATCGGATACACATAATATAGCTTTACTACACAAGCGAATTACCGAAAGACGCAGCAGTCTACAACTTTCCTGCACCTCCTTGTATTTGTACTACAGTAAGTTATGCAGACCACAGACACTACATAGAAAAACGATAAGCATCTCACGTGAACTTCAATAGTCGGTTAGATGCCGAAAAAAAAAAAAACTAGGTAACTACAGCTTAAACCTTTCATTATTTTCCTTGTTTTTGTGTACAGTTTATTAATTTGTGAATTCACCAGACAGGCTTATTCCTGATCTTACCACTATATTTACAATGGATGGGTACTGACTCTGATGGTAGAGGTCAAAGGTGAATGTGGTATCCATCTCAGTTTAGTCTATTTGCAATGGATTGTTGGGTTGTTTGCATAGCTCTTCTGCAAGCTGAGTAGATTTGCCTTGGAGAAGTCCGTAAAGATAGTCTCATTTGGGTGTGATTTGGTACTTCTGGGCCTCACAGAGAACATGACTGATTTTTATCAGATTTAACCAGGGATGAGAAGATGTGAGTTAGGGTGCAGAAAGGGCCAAGGTTGGTAAAGATGAAGTCAATGAGCAGTTTTACAATTTGGTCTAGTGCACTGGTATTAATGAAGTCTAAGAACTACAACCAAAATGTAATTACTAATACTCAGCAGATATACAACTGAAACTCAAAAACTTTATTGTATAACCCTTTTTCTCTGTCATCTCAGCTAATGTCTTCAAGGTAGAAAAGTACAATGACAAAAACAGTGGCTTAACTACTTTAGAAAATACATTTTTCTGTGGCTGTTGTTGTATTTCTGCTATTACCATGTACAAATTTGACTGTGTTAATTCAATTAAAGCAGATGTAAAATTTAACTCTACAATGAAGAATGCTACTGCAACTTGCTATCTATCTATCTATCTATCTATCTATCTATCTATCTATCTATCTATCTATCTGTCTATCTATCTATGGCAGACTAGCAAGATGTTGAAAACTTAGGTTACAGGTGCACAAAATTTCCAAGTAAGCATAAAGAATGTCATACTATTCCTCAAACTACAAATGTATCTCAGATAAATGAGCCACATATAGATGATTATGATATAAAGTAATATCTGTTATGTGAAGAAACTGTATTAGTTTTAAAATATATGTTTCAGCCGTTAGACACAATATTTAAGCACATAAAATGTTTATTTTATTGTTATTAATTAATCAATTGACATTTTATCATTTCATTTTTATTGCCTTCTTAATGGTGTATTTTATTCAGGTGACAAGTTTTCTCCCTCAAGGGCATTAGCTGAGGCATTGGGAGGATGAAATGTATACAGTTTCTTATCTGTCTATGTCTGTGTAGTAGCAGCAGAAGGGGGCAGTGATTCACCTGCTCTGTTTTCTCTGGATGTGATGGCACTGGTCAAGCTTCTACTGAATGAATCTAACACTGATGTCTAAGAGGAAACACATGGTCTTCTATTAATGCATAGTTGTTATAAGGAGTCCTATTTAAGTGATCAAAGTTTAGAACTTCAAATGTCATATGGCTAAAACCATATGATTGAAGATTTAAAACATTGAACACTTAAATGGAGATCTCCATACAGTGCAGAATGGGAATATTCCCTTTTCCTAGCCATAGTACAATCTCAGAGTTGGTATATTTTAATAGCAGGGGTGTCGGGGTGCATGGGGCTTGCCTCCATGCATGTATGTGTTTTACTTTGTTTTTTTTTTTTGTTTTTTTCTTTTTCTTTTTTTAATGTTCGAAATTACAAAACTTTGATTATATGGTCCCGACCATATGAGTTTGAAGTTTTGTAATTTCGATCATTCAACGTAGATCCATTATAAGTTCATCAGACATGTCTGGTCTAGTATCATGTAGGAAGGAACTACTTTCGTACAAGGCAGTTTGGGATTACCCACTTTGAAGGAGTATTTAAGAGCTACACTGTTATTATAGTCAGACCAAATAATTAGATAGGGAAAGGTAATAATATGGGGAGAGGCCAAGAATTTGTTGAGCTGTATGAAACAGAATGCCTTCCCTTGCAAGTATTGATATCAGAGTATAGGCAAAGAGGAAGAAATAGGAGGATCCTAAGCAAAAGCCAAGCACTGGCAAAGTTTTTAGTAGAATCTAGAACAGAAGCTGCTGTCAAAAATGAATAATTAGTAGAGCATACAAAATACTGCATAATAACCATAAAAATCAATCAGAGGAGGTTAGAAAGGATTGGGAAGAAAGACTGGATAAGCAATTCACAGAGAACTAATGGGGGATATATGTATATTGCCCAAATATGCAACAATGTATAAAATATTTAGGATCTTTGCTTGGAAGTGTTTACAAATTGTGGGAACAATACATGCAGATGAGGAACAAGGTTTAAAAAGGGCAGGATTTGAATGAGCTATGTAATGTTTGACTGAAAATGACTAGTAAGATTATAAGTGATGTATAATGTTTGCAACTAAAATTATGTCAGTATGGCTTGTTTTTATTTATATAAACGTATGATTGCATATGCCATATATGATAATTTAATAAAGATATTTCTTGTCTTAAAAAAGTCTGGTGTTTGCTTTATTCATCTGTGTATTGCAGAAGTATATCCCTTTTGCCATGAAAATATGAAGGATCAAAGCAGTGCTGTTTATTAAACTGGAATTAAATGGAGACAGCATAGAAATGTTATGTTAGCATAAATTAACAATGTTATCAGAGACATGATGTCTTATGTTTGCAATATCATTAGGTTTTAACCTGGATAAAGCTACACCTCTGATTTAAGTAATATAGGTTAGCAATTAAGCACAAACATTATCTCTTGTTATGTCTGCATGCCATGAGAGTTTACTGATTACAGCTTAACCAAAATATATCAACAGTTGCAATTTAGGATAGATATGCATACGTAAACTCTTTCTACATGTTTTAAATGATTACACACTTCCTTTTCAAATAAGCGAAATAATATGACTTGAATAAGTGATCATGCAATCTTATACAGGATGGATTTATTTATTTATTTATTGACATTTGATTAATGGGAAGGTCTGACTAGGTAGATACTTATTTTCAGCAGAGGCCCATGGAGAAAAGCTGAAAAGTATTACAAAAATATTTTAAAAACAATAATTTTACAGGCTCCAAAAATAATACAACAATATCTGCAGTTAAATAATCAAACCAAATTAGACCTAATGTGATAAAATTGGTTAAAAACAGATGCAACTTATATGACAGTAATTTTAATATTTACAGAAAATCGTAACAATTTTAGAGAAATTGAAGGGAAGTTAGTATAATATGAGCAAGAATTGCAATGTGATACTGCAGGGTTATGGCATATTATTTAGGAGAGAAATTGATTGAAGCTAGGAAGTAAGTAAAGAGAAGGGACTAAGGAGGTATAAGGCATGACCAGGTACTCGTTTATATTAAGGGACATAGTTTTGAGCAAGTACACTGACAGTTTTTGGCTAGAAAGTCTTTCTGAATTGTTTAAAGGACAGAATGGAAGGTACTGACCTAATGACTATATGTAAGGAGTTACAAACCTCAACAATATGTATGAGTACAGACCATGCCTAGCAGATTTATTAGGCTAGTGGACAGAGAAGTTTTTGGTCATTGGTTCATAATGACCAAGTGGGAACATTGTTGTGTAGAATGGTATTTAATGCCAGACAAGCAGATTGGTGCAGAAATGTTTATATGTGGTAAGAAGCTGTGTATATGTTAGTTGATATGGTAGTTTTAACCAAATTAGACTTTTTAGTGGTACACAGTAGTGGGTCCTGAAAGGGACAATTACTGCAAATTTTGCAACTTTATTGTAGCATTGTTAAGTTTTACTTTTTGTGATGTAGGAAGGTTAGTAAGGATGTGAGCGCCATAAAGTAGAGAGAGGAGGAGATAAGTAGTGACAAGCTTAGTTTTAGTTGCATTGGTGAGAAAGGTTTTGGCTCTATAAAGCACCCCTAGTTTGTGGAGACTTTTATGAAATTTTAAATATGAAGGTCAAATTTAAGATCATCATCTACTATCATCCCTATTAATTTGCTATGAAAGGTGACTACAATGGATGCGTTATTAGAGAGAAGATGTTAAAATTATATTTGTTTTTCATGACAGAGGGATTTTGGGGAAAAAGCAGTAGTTTGCTTTAGGGGGAGGTTGAGAATGGGTTGTGAGTTACAAAACCATGTTTCAATGGCTGTTCAACCTTCCTGAGTAATTTTTTGGAGATGTGCCAGGTTGTCCGATGTGCATAAATCTGTGTATTATATTAGGGAGACCTGTAGTGTGGATGTTTGGAGGCCACTGCTGAGAATGTTAAAGAGGAGGGGACCATGGGTAGAACCTTGTGGTGCACAGGTGGTGACTGGGAGGTAGGGAGAGAATATGGAATGTCATTTTACTGACTGATACCTATTGGACAAGTAGTTTTTGTACCATAGAAGAGTGAGCTAAGGTAGACATAGTGACAACATTTGAAGTAGAAGTTTGCTATGACAAACTGTACCCAAGGCTTTAGACAAGTCTAGAAATAAGGGGGACACAAGTTTGCCATTATCTCTAACTTAATTCACAGTATCTATAAAGGTTAAAAGTGCAGTATTAGTACTGTAGGAGGGACTGAAGCTGTGCTGTGTGGGGGATAGGAGTTCTTCACTATCTATTCATTAATCCTCTATTAATCATCCTTGCTGGAGTACACCCAGCTAGTAAGACATTTCCATTGCACCTATATACCCAAGTGTACCCTGACCTCTTACTCTCCTAATCTGTAAACCAGTTTTCTCACCTACACATCTTCATACATACATTTCTCATATGTCAGCATCTAGTTCAAATGTACTTTTCCTTTCTCATATTATCCTACTTCTAGTTCTACTACTGCATCTTACTTTACTTAACCCTATCTTATTTATCTCTAAACCTACATCCTAAACAATTTTCCTGTCAAGCCCATCTGAGAGCTACTCAGAAATATCTCCCAGTGTCTATCAAATAACTCCACTACTCTTCTCCAAACTAAAAATGTTCTGATAAACAACACTAGCCTTCATATTCCATTAAAAAACTCTACCCTCTCCCTTCTATTCTATGTTGGCGGTTCGAGGATAATACAACCACCCTTACTCTACCCTTCTGTATTTTCTGTCTTACCCCTCTGAAAAGACGTACACCCTAATCCAGGTCCCACTTCCACTACCCTTCCTACACTAACCAACAGCAGAAATTACTGTAAATCCCTGCATATTGTAACACTAAACTTTCAAAGTATCTGTAACAAAACTACTGACCTTCATGCCTGGATAGCTCTCAATAAACCTGAAATTGTTGCTGCTACCGAGACCTAGCTAAAAGTGAATGTAAAGACTGTGAATTCCTCCCTCTAGGCTACAATGCAATAAGGACTGATAGACTTCACAAAAATGGAGGTGGTATAGCACTCCTTTTCCCTAATATCTACAATATAGTCCCATACAAAGATACCACTCCACAATTCTCTAACGCTGAAAATCTGGGTTCTTTCCTAAAAATAAATAAGTCAAAAAAGTTATTTATTTATTTATTTATTTATTTCAGTTGATGACCGGGGAGGTCCACTGGTCACAGAGAGCCCATTTTCAGTGGAGGCCCAGGGAGAAAAGCTCTGCATTACACAGTGTTATTCACAGTTACAATCAAAATCAAATGAGGTAAAGAAATACAATTAAATATGTTTGTGTTACACAGTATGTTCACAGTTACAATCAAAATAAAGGGAAACACAATTGAAATATCATTTTGTGTCAGAGAACAACATAAATTCTTTGGTTTCATGGTGTCAAGGTTTTTAGGAAGGTATTATTGAATAGGTGCAGGAAAATTTTAGTGAAGAAATCACGATTACAGATTTTATTTTAAGCTAAAGAACAGGAATAGGTTATATATCTTAATCCTATACATTCCCCCTGGCAATAACATACCAATACTGGAAGATATACTGCCTTGGGACTTTAGCACTATTAAAAATGAAACCATCATTCTGGGTGATGTTAATATTTTATTCTAAATTTCCATCCTCAAATACAAACCTATTTAATTTCACTCAACTTATCACCTCTTGATCAAGATTTAATAGGAGTACTAAGGATGGTTCTATCCTAGACTGGATACTGGTTACTGATCTAACTAAAATCTCTTCAATAGGTACACTCCCAGATGCAATTAGTGATCCCCTCCCAGCATTTGTTCATAGAACAGCCCCCTCCTTCCATAAGCAACATCATTACAAACAAGTTAGGAATCTGACCAATTTTAAGTCAGACATTCAACAATATATTAAAAAATATGAAATGGAGTAACTTAAAATTTATTCCTTTAGATGACACACTGGATTTTTAGAAACACTAAACAATCATACAGCTCCTAGATTAAAAAGGGTGAAAACCGACTATGCCCCATGGCTAACTAAACCTACTAAAGAACTAATGCTAACTAGGGATAAAACATGGAAACAGTGGCAAAAATATAAAAACTCTTCAGACCTGTTGAAATTCAAAAAGCTCTGTAACAAGGTAAAATGACAAGTATCCAAAGACAAAAAAGGCTATTATCTAAAACTTGAAACAAACCAAAAGTAGAATCCTCCAAAAAATCTGGACATCCATAGGGTCACTTCTAAACCCAGGTACAAAAAGCAATCCATGTCCTCATCCAGACAAAACACCCGAACAAATAGCCAATCTCTTTAACTCACACTTCATAAATTCTATACCAAACATCACTGCTAACTTTTCACAACCTTGTTCTATCACAAATTATACTGGAATAGCCAGACTATCCGTCCCCTCCCCTTCCCATTCCTCAACAACCTCACTTTCAGATAAATCAACAATAAACACTTCTCCCACATTCTCACTTACTCAAATTCCAACTTCTATTATAAAAAAGGCTACTTCTCAGTCTAAAACCTAGCTCTAATGCAGCAGAGAAGCTTCCCACAGAATATCTAAAACTTGCTGTAGACGCCATTGCCTACCCTGTTAGCGTACTCATCAACAGATCCATCTAAGAAGCATATGTGTCAAAACTTTGGAAAAAGCTTCTATTCTACTCATTTGCAAAGGTGGCAACTCAACTGATATCTCAAACTACCATGCTATAACCAGATTACTTCCTATCTCTAAGTTCCTTGAAAAATTCTTACACATGTAACTTCTAAACTTCCTCTTTAATAACCAAATCCTATTTTCAACTCAACATGGATTCAGACCAGGTCATAGTACTACAACTGCCTTAATATCCTTCATGGATACAGTCAACAAAGCCCAAAACTTGGGGAAATTGCATCCACCCTATTTATTGACTTATCAAAAGCTTTTGATACAATCTCTCACTCACTTCTTCTAACTCAGCTCTCAAATACTGCTCTATCACCTCACTCTCTTATCTGGTTTTCTAGTTACCTATCAGATAGACACCAGGCAGTTATATGGCAAAACTCCCTATCTCCATGTATTCACACATCTACTGGTGCTCCCCAAGGCTCTACATTAGGACCACTCCTTTTCAGAATATTTATTAATAAACTTCACTCCTTATTTGGTCAGGGGTCCTCATACAATATGCTGATGACTCTACTATTATATGTTCTGCAGACTCTACATCAGATCTACAACAAAGCACTCTATCAGAATTTATATCCATAGAGACCTAGTTACATAATCATCTGTCTCTTAATCCCAACCAAACCAAACTTATTTAATTTACCTTCAAGAAAAATACTTCCATAAACAAAACTCAGTTCACTCTACTTTCCTGGAGCAACACAAAAATCAAAGTCATTAGTCACACTAAACTATTGGGAGTAATAATTAATGAAAGCCTAAAATTTAATCTGCACATACACTATAACATCATCAAAACACACCAAGAGATAGATATTCTTTACAGGCATATATATGTCCTTACTCCTTCCACTAAACAAGTACTTGCTACCACTTATCTGTTTCCCTCTCTCATCTATGGTGCCCCCTTGCTTACTAGTCTGCTATCCTCCCTAAAAACAAAGCTTGAAATCTGTTATAACAAAATCATCAAGTTTGCAACAAATGCCAGACATTCTACTCACATCCCTACACTCATTGAAAAGGCCTGAACTCCCACAATATCTCAACTACCTGCAAATAACTACTGCACACAAAATAGTCTACAACTGTCCCCCCAGAATGTCCTGCTCTAAGCTCTTTATTTGCCCACTGTCTTCCCAAAAGATCTGAAAAACAACACCTTTTGCCAGCTCACAAGCCGAACCTACCTTCAGGCCAACTGTTTTACTCTTGTGTGGTAGCCAGAGCCTGGAATGCCCTTCCATTAGTAATTAGAACCATTCAGAGGGATGCTTCATTCAAAACTTCTTTGTGAGAATACCTCTTTGCTAACTGGATCTGTGCCTGTACCAAGCCTCCCCCTTCATAAATTGACTGTCATCTTTTTCTTGTTTATATTCATATTTCAAATTACACTATCAAGTAAAGTGTCTGCAGACAGTTTAACTACACTCATAACAGTCGTTTGTATAATGTATAATTTTTTTTAATTTTTTGTTAACTATTCTGTAATCTTCAGATGGTATTTAAGTGTACCCACTAGACAATTTTACTTTCTATTTTACTGCTTTGACTAATTGTTAATATTTGCCTATGTGTATATTTTTATGTAAATTTTCATATTGTCATTGCTGTCAGATATTATATTTTTGTGTAAATTTTCATATTGTTAATTTCTGTCAAATGTTATATGTTTTTATGGAGCTTTTCTCCCGGGCCTCCACTGAAAATGGGCTCTTAACGCTATCCCGGTAAACAAATGCCAATAAATAAATAAATAATTTTTCAAGAATTTTAGATGGGGGCGTAAGATTGCTATAGGTCTAACATTAGTAATGTCTGTTGAATTTCCTCCTTTGTGTAGAGAGCTAATATGCAAGTTTATTCAAAACGAGGGAACATGGGTTTCCTGGACTGACCTATTTATAAAGACTGGGACAGGAAAGGCAATGCTTTTGGCTTCTATTTTAAGGTGCTCATGTGGAAGGTTATCAGCTGAAGGAGACCATGGTTTGAGCGTCTTTAAAAGTAGTTTTATATGGGATGCGGGCACAAGTGATTATCTGAATATTTCTCCATGCATGGAGTTATGCATGTTCCCATTTGCTAATCATGATGGTAAAAAACAGGTTTAAATAGCCTTTTTTTGCTGTATAAATACAGACAGCCAAGAAAAGAAGATATATGGGGCAAAGAGGATGGCTTAAAATACAGAATGACTAGACCTCTAAATGTTTTATGATTTTGCTGCCACAGTAAAGGCTTGCTAGTACTTTTGCATGAAGTAATGTAGTTCAGCACAGTTTCTGGCAATGCACTTGGCATAGCAATGGTTACCGATTCTTTAGTCAGTACCCTGAGAGATACTAGGTATGTTTCATGCATGGTACTTCACATCAGCAACTACAGAGAAGGGCTACTTGTACACACTGTGATATTACTTATTTGAATCATGCTAATAACCTTAACACATACAAACAACAAAGTGCATACAGCTGGTATACCTCTGTGCAATATCTTTGTGAATACCCAGCCTTCTGGATGTGGAAATGGAGGTTTATCCAGAGATGTTTTTTTGGGTCACATAGGCTTTAACTTTGTTAGCCTACCACACACTAGCAATAGGTAAATCCACTATGATTCACATCTAAACAGGGTTTACTGCTGAAGTATCATATGGTGAGACATGCATAGCTGTTGCTCTGGTGGGGGAATGGGGGGGGGGGGTTGGCTTCTCCATGTGCAAGCTGTTAGGAGAAGTAACTGGCACTGCAGAAGAGGTGCTATCATTCCCTATATGTAAGTGGCAATTGGGCAGTCTGGTGTGAGTGCAGTTTTGGAGTTATTTAAGCAGCTGTAATATGAAATTTGACTTCCTTTGAGAGAGAGAGAGAGAATGTGTGTGTGTGTGTGTGTGTGTGTGTGTGTGTGTGTGTGTGTGTGTGTGTGTGTGTGTGTGTGTGTGTGTGTGTGTGTGTGTGTGTGTGTGTGTGTGTGTGTGTGTGTGTGTGTTTTAGGAACTAAAGCAAGTACAGCTCCTTCATACTGCTTGGATTTTTTTCTGAAATCTGAAGGCCTTTTTCTTTTTTATTTGCCCTTAACTTTGTTTGAGGGTGGATCTGATTGGGAGATTGCTCGAGGTGCCACCTGACCCGGCTGCTGCTCTGGTGACGTGTGATGTAAATCATTTCAATCTCCCATGGTCTGTTGAAATGCACTTCATAAAGTTCTGCAACTTCAGTCAATAGCAGTAAAGTTACATGAGAACTAATATGTTGAGGTCCTTATTAGTACTTAGAGGAATTGTGGAATCCTTTTGGTCATTCAATTGTTAATATTTCTAATGTGTTTAAATGGTTCTCAGTCACATGAGAACTGGTTTTGCTATGCTTCAATATTATTTTCAAATGTATAGGACATAGGTTTGTAATGTTAAAGATATCACTGTCTTTTCATTCTGCTGTGAACTTGTCAATATGGTTGAGTTGAAAATGTGATGAAAAATCCTTACACCTGATGGCATTTTTTATTTAAATTTTTACTGGATAATTTAAATAGGATTTTATCTATGCTTGCCTGTCCATTTATTTGTATGTCTGTTTGCTTGTTTGTTTGGATGGTATTAATGGTCATTACTCAAATGCATAAAGGCAATCCATGCTGTGTGTCTATTTCTGTAGCAAAGGCATTTTCATAAAGGCCATTTGTACTAAAGCATGATGGCTGTGAATGAACTTAAGCAAATTAATTAAAAATGAGCTATAAAGGAGAAATGATGCCAGTATAGATACGCTATATTCTTTTCTCACCTGTTTGCAAATCTTAATTTGACTCATTTCTGCCCTGTGCATAGATTTGTTATAAAAGGCAGAATTGCATTGCAACTTTTCTATCTACTTTGCAATCCAAGAAGGTGCTTTCCTTTGCTGTCAGTGTTGCTATTTCCCAGTATGAGCTGCTTGTCTTGACCAAGCTTCCAAAGACATGCATCTGGAGCATTTCTCCCCAGGCCTCCGCTGAAAACAGGCTCTGTGGAACCTAGTTGGACTTTCCCAGTCAACAAATGATAAATAAATAAATAAAAATAAAAGCTAAAACCTCTTATTTCCAGGAGGAGATATAGGCAGAGAATTGCTCATTGCAGTTTTAATACTTGGGGAAATCCTTGACAGTTTCAAAGTAGAGAGGGATATTGTAAGGGTCTTAGTATATATGATCACCACAAGGATGCTGGGGGAATGAGTGACCCTCTAATCCATGTGGACACTAAGTTATATATAACCTTTGCTATACATGCCACAGAGAACTTGTAGAGGCAGTCTGAGGGCTAATTGAGTATTTCAGAGACTTCTGCCTTGAGAATACTTCAGCAGTTCTTGGATGTCCTTTTGGCATGTGTACATTTATTTCCCATTAACAATATTGGACCTAGCCCAATCTATGCATGTCTTACATGGGGTCACATTTTTCCCTGAGATGCTTGGTATGATATGTTGCACCCATGTTGAATTACATCCCCATCTGATCCAAAGAGGAATGGGGCTGTAATAGGATACCATTCCATCAGTTGTCAGGTAGTATGTGAAACATAGGGCTGTATCACTAAGGTCTCTGCACAGCATCTTAGTAGTACACATGATTCTCATATTTGGCAGACTAGCTCACTCTACCAGTTCTTCCCACATGGCAGGATGCCCAGTGGTTATCCTGTTGGTAAGTAGAAAAATATATATTTTAATTAGTTATTCAGGGTAAAATGCATTGCTTAATACTAAACCACTTTTTCTTGGTTTTGGTTTCCCCTACCCTTTCTCTTTTTTTTTCTTTTCTTTCAGGTGATGCTGAATATCCACCAGACCCATGGCTCATGAAAACAGTGAGAAATCCACCTAGAGCTTCTGAAGATAATTTTAAGACAACCTTTTCTTAGACCTGTGTTGTCCTTTAAATAGTTTTCAGCATGTGGAAGAGTCAATTTAGGTGCCTAGATGAGTCTGGGGGGAGACTTTCATTATGACACAGCTAACGGATGCAGGAAGTTTGTTGCATGTTACATTCTGCATAACATGATCTTGTGCCAGGCTGGTGTTGAAGTGACCCATGCTGTCACTGCAGCTCCCATTTCCAGTCCTGCTATGACTAATGAGCAGCCAGCAGTAGTAGGAAAATACTCTATGTGGCAGGCTTGTGCATGAAATATGGTTGCACAGTAAAGATACAGAATGTAGTCCAGGACTATGGACCATGACATTCAGTTTAGTGTTTCCTTTCTTGTAAAAAACACATGGAGCATCATTGATACACACAGTGATATGTGTGGCTTATGGTATGTATGGTCTGCTGTCATTGTTGATCAAGCAGTTCCTCTTATCTTTAAATATTTTTTCAGAACAGGTACTCATATTATTGTTTATAAGAGTCATGCCTGAGTGCTCAATGTCATCTATTCAGTGAAGTTTTAGGACATCATATAAGAAATAATTAACTGCACAAGAAATTCTACTTAAGTAGAGGACTTAAGTATGCATGTGTTGAATCATCTCAAGTGGAAAGGGGTTGGCATAATGGTTAAGGTGTTTACCTCATAAACAAAGAGTGCATTGTTTAATCCTCATTTAGAAGAATTGACTAGGCTTAAAATGGCCTTACATGGCCATTATCTTAGTACTTATATATGAACCTATGGTACATTTAATTAAAAGTGTTATTTTAGTATTTCACATATGCTCATACATTGAACTTCAGTGGAAAATGAATGACATGCATCTTTGTATTATGCAATGTTTACTCAGTTTTGGGAGGGTGGCCTAATGGTTAAGGTGTTTGCCTTACAAACACAAGGTGCAGGGTTTGAGTCTCACAAGGGATAATTGTCTAGGCTTACAGTGGCTTGCAAGGGCAGTTAGCCTAGTACTGACCTATGAACCTATTTGTTTACCGGGAAAGTCTGACTTGGAATGAAGCCAACCTTCAGCAGAGACCCGAGAAAAAACACTCCAGATGCATATGTTTGTAACATGACAGGAAAATGAAGTACTAAGACATGCAGACTCCACACAGAAGGCACTCTAGCCAAGAATCAAACTGGAGAATCTCTTGCTGTGAGGTGACAATACTACCACTGCGCCATCTGTTATATATTTGAAATGTATTATTGTTGTCTGGCAAGATACTCCACATCAGATTATTTCAGTTGGTTAGACACAATACTCTGTTTCTTCAGAGTCGTTATCATTTGTGCAGTGAGGAGGGTGAAGTGGCAACAGTGCTAGTTTACATGGCAGTATAGTGATGTAATCTTTTTTTTTCATTTTTTAGGAGTTTCTCTAAATAGTGTGTAGTACTTGTCTTATGTTCTCAGTAGGTGCTAGCTGCAATATTGATGATGGCAACCATTAATGGTGTAAATCAGTGCAATCCACGTGTTATGAAGCCCAGCTTTCTTTTCAGATTTTTCTTTTAAAAGTAATCAGAACCATTACTGAAATTAATGCATGCTGTTGCAAGGTGCCTTAATACTGTGTTATATTCTATACTGACATATTTTGCCTTTTTCAATGCTTTTTTAATTTTTTTAATAATTGAGTGCCTTTTATTGTTAAACATTGACATGTCTGTGTTAAAGTCAGATTGTAAGTATCTGAAATGTCTAGCCGGAATCACAGTAGGTCAAAGTCAAATGTATCATGTACAACATGTCCTAAATGTAGGGTACATGAAGATGCATGTGATCTTAAGGAGATGCTATTGTGTCAGTTAGATGGTGGTTTGATGTGATGTCATGACCATATTCATGCAGGTGATCCTGCAGACAATGATATCACAGTGCTGTGCGACTGGGACATCAAATGAAAGATTTTGCTATGTGTAGATGAATGCTGATGCAGCCTGCATGAAATCTTTTGTGTTTGTTCTCCCTACTATTTCTACTACCTACTTAAGAAGCACCTCTAGTACCATGTAATATCTCTGTATATATCTGGACAGTGCCATATCATCTGCCCCTTCCAAATCTGACTTCTATTTGAGTCTGGCAAGTCCTCACTAATGCACAAATGAAGGTGGACATGGATACTTGGTGTGCCACTGTACTACAGGTCAATGTGATCAGGACATGTTCCCTACCCTCTGCTATTTCCATGTAGTGCTGGAAATCATCATATAGACCGTGGAGTATTCTGACCATTTCTAGGTGACTCTCTCTGTGGCAGTGCATCAACCCTTAACAATGGTGGGGTACATTTGCTGCTGGGAAGCCAATGCTTTATGTGTTTCCTGTGGTATCTTTGACATATGTCTGTGCCTCTGAAATTCCACCATCATCCAGAAGGTGTTCCTGTGGGTTTGGAAACATGGTGTGTAGGTGCCTAGGTTTTCTCCATGTACAACC
Source organism: Protopterus annectens (assembly GCF_019279795.1). Lineage (NCBI taxonomy): Eukaryota > Metazoa > Chordata > Ceratodontiformes > Protopteridae > Protopterus > Protopterus annectens. The sequence continues at coordinate 796,224,395 of NC_056725.1, forward strand.
TGTAGTATAATATCACACTGTACCTGAGTTTGTGATCCAGTGTCACTTCCCCATAGAGGTACTAACATGTTGTGGGGTGTGAGATGTGCCACTTGCCTCAGGCTTCCTCATAAAAGAGAGCAGATAGTCTGCTTCTGATATCCTCTAAATATATTGGTATAGTGGAATTGTAGGTTTTTGCTATTGACCCTATAAAGAAATAATCAAGTACATTACAAATAAAATACTGGTGTACAGTACTTTATGCTTTGTAAGGAGATTTGGAGGAGACTTACCATGCACTGTCTGTTCATTGTTATTGATATGATGTGCAGATGTGTAGGTTTCTCCTTTTGATAGTAGTTGCCATGTGATGCATGTTATCATGCCATTTTGGCATTCAGTTTTCTATATACATATGTTACTGGCATTACAACAATCTTTCTTATCAGATGTCTGTTGACAGTGCAGATGTGGGTAATAGCTAGTGTCTACACCACATCTGATTATGCCATTGCCATAAACACCTGGTCACAATTATCCCCACAAATAGACAGGAGGCATTCCTCATCAGGTATTAAAGGGATAAGTGTAAGAAGTCCCCCTAGTACTGTTATGGGAAATTGCATTCTGCTTTGCTTTGTTCTCACATATCCTGTCATATCATTGGCTGGCTTCATGCACTGTATTAATGCATGGTCCCTTCCAATAACAGCATTTATATCCATAACCACTTGACTCCAGGCTTCTGCTCTCTTAGCTTGTTTGGGTCCACTCTTTCCAAAAAGGTGTTTGTCATATGTCCTAAGGGCTGCTACAAGCATGTAGTTCTCCTCATGGCTAAAATTGTCCTTTCTTTCTTTGGATCCCTGCTGCTGCATCATTGATATACCTAAAACAACATAATAAAGAGGTGCACTGAAACATTTGATCCAATCAGCCTAAAACTCAGTTTTCATTACAAATAAATGGAAGTTCTGAGAACAAAACTGAGCTTGGTGGCATCACAACCATAATCAGATACATGTGCAAACTCCCACTTCAGTGTAAGTTGTTTTGCAATAATCTGTGCATCATCATCAATACATGCATAGTGCTATTGTAAGCACTTTCCTAACAAACTCATATCCTTCCCCTAACACTTTCCAGTGTTCTTACTGTCATTTTTCATTCAAAGGTGTCACTCAGACATCCCCCATTTAAGCATCATGTGTCTTGTCACAACAATACATTCCTGAAAATGTATTATATTACAGTACAGTCACTTCCAATTATGCACTTATATCATGTGTAGCATTATCACTAAATTCCACCAAAATGAAATTCCAAAATGTGTAATCATTATTGCCATGAATCATCCATATCTGATCATCAGATCAATATAAAAACACAATTCTCCAAGTAAACACTGCAATCTAATACCAGAATGAATGTTTGCTAATATTTTCTGATATACCCCAGGGATTACCTCAGTGTCACTGCTCGACAGAGGCACAGCAAAATAATGGGTATAGTTCCCCATACTAAAGGGGTGGCGTAAGCCACAAAACTATGGGCTAGGCTTGTAAATGCCCTCGGGCAGATAGCCTAGTATGAACCTATGAACCTATGAACCTATTTCTTTGCTATTTATTCCTTACTTGAGAAATTTTGAAGTTTCGTAAATCTTTTGTCACCTATCTCAAATGATAACAAGTTAATATGGTGATCATGAACTTATCTGTATAAATACAGAGTTGTTTACACATATTGTATGCAAATTAGGCTTGTTTATGCTTAGCACTATGAATTGCAGTAATACACATGTATGTAATGCAACAAATCTGCAAAACAAGGCTCTGAGAAGCTGCGAATATGGTGCAGTAAGCAACAGAGGCTTACAAGGTCCCCACCAGTCCCTGGCCATCTGAATGAGTGCTCAAACAATCATAGTAATTTTCTAATGTTCTTTTGATTAGAAAAGGGAAAATAGAGTCTGATACAGTTGAGTCTGCATAATCATGAAACATAATCCACACCCAACATGCACACTGTGACATACCTCATCTCTTCATATCACTCAAGGGATAATATAACTTCATAGTGGCACTCACAGAATGATTTACATCATGACTTTAGTAAATAGTTGAACTACAGTCAGACTGTTGTTAGAAACAAAATATTTGGCTTGTGCTAGCCACAAAATTATTATTAATATGATAATTGCATAAGACAGTCATTTATTCCAAAATATTAACTGCACATTCAAGATGGCTGATCTTAGCCACCACACCCTCACCAAAGTGGAAGCGGGGGTGGGGGTAAGGGGTTAAAGTAGCATGCATGTGAATACCCTGCACAGATAAGAGTGAGAAATGTACTGTTTCATTAATTCTGTATGCATTTCTACTTTATCTCCTTATAGCATTACCATGCCATATCATGAATACTATGATGCGCTTAATAAACTTTTCTCAGCTTCTTAATGTGGCATCTTATGTATACAGGAGTGTATGTATTTACGTATGATTTCACTATATTTTATGCATATTTTAGCTTGCATTTTACACACACACACACACACACACACACACACACACACACACACACACACACACACACACACACACACACATATATATATATATATATATATATATATATATATATATATATATACACATATGTTTTTTCAATGCACTGTGACTGGATCTATCTGTACTCAGTGTTACTATGGTCTGAATTTGCTGTGTACACATTTTGTATATAATATTGTTGATTGTAATCTATAATGTATTTTCTGATCCTTAAGCTTAGGTCATGGCTGAAAAGGGTCAGTAGAGCAGTCCATTTACCCAGTAAACAAATAGTAAATACATAAATAAATAGTAGGCTTTCATTTATTAAGCAACAAGTTATGAAAGCACATGTTGCCATGAAATAATTGTACTCCATTTATCATATAAAAGTAAATATGTTTAGTGTAGTACAAGTTGAACTGGAAGGATGTCATCACTTATTTTTATTGCTACATTTTTATGCATGTGCACAGCTTCTGTCTCTGTGAAGGGAAGGTAAAAGTCTGTTGCTTAGATATTACTTAATACATCAAGGAGAGTATATAAGTTATAATGAAAAACAGAAACTATAAAGGAATTGCAAGAAAAGGTTACATAACATATCCATCCTCAAAGAAAAAAGTTGTACAGAGAAATAAAAATGTAACACCTGAATAGAAGTAATGCAGTTTTTGTAGTACAAAGAAAGTATGAAATTATATGCTTTGCTGTCTTCCTGCTTAATAAATGAAATCACGTATCAAAAAGCAAATGTTAATGTGTACAGAAGTAAGCATACATCTTAAGCAAGTACAAGAATAACTTAAGTGCCTTTCTGAAGAGTAAACGTAATCATGTCAGAAATATTGTAAAATATGCATCTGAGGAGGGTGACAGCCATCTCTTATAGACTCTATATGCATCTGAAAAAGAGATCACATTAATCATTATTATTTACATTTATAAAACAAATGTTAAGAAAAAAATGAAGTTATTTTTATATTTCTTATTTCATAACTATAAATGCAGAAGTAATTCTTGCACAATTATAACAGAGGAAGTAGACAAGTTTCTATACACAACTTTAGCATTGCCCATATCAGCCAAACATTTTACATGTATTATCATTGCTTTTGTTACACTAGTGACTAGAATATGTTCTTAATATGAGTAGGGTACAAATGTGAACATTACTACCACTTCTTAGCAATGTAATAATTTGGTCCCATGTTTCCAAAACCATTTCCCAGAAATTTCTGTCAATAAAGATTTCAATGATTTATGACATTATGAGTGAACTTACTGCATCCATTTCTTGTTTGTCTGTCTACCTTCCCTGTCTTTTTTTCTTAATTTAATTATGCATTCTGTGTCCTTCCTCTCAGATTAGGGAGGGTTTACCCTCCTCACAGGGCCGGGGCTGTGGCACGTGTTCTGTAAGTACCCTGGCACTTGGCAGTCTGAAAAGCCTTACATACCATGGACTTCAGGACTTGGTTGAGAACGTGGTGGAACAGGTAGTTGAGAGACACCTTCAGCCAGTCCAGAATGCCCTTCTAAGGGTGGAAGACTTGCTGCCCCTGTTGGTCCTGACCAGTGCAATACCACAGGCATTTACCACCTCAACCACCATCAACCAGGGGTTCCTCCTGAGCTCATCTCCTCTTCACCACTCTCTTTTCTTCATCTTCCTTCCTACACCTTTTCAGCTACTTCTAACACAAACCAGTCTCTTATGTAAAAAAAAAAAAAAAAAAAAATTGAAAAATGGGTGGTGTCTATCCCCCACCAAAAACATGGTATCCCTCTTCTCCCAATTCCTCCAGCACAACCCTCTTGATATGCTCCTGCTATGTTTCCTTTTTCAGTCTTTCCTACCATACTCTTTCCACTCTTTAAATAAAACACGAAGGTGTCCACATGAAGATATCCCTCTATCAAACATATAAAACCCCATTATATATATTTTTTAATTTAATAATAAAAGCTGCACTGTCTGTTGCTTGCCTTATCTACTTCAAACATGCTTGTGCATAGCCACATTAAGCTGCAATACCCCAAAATGTACAAAAACATATGAACACTAATGATTTCATATAACATTTCACATACAATTAAGGATTAACTTCACCTTTTGCCACAGGTGGGCATTTTTTTTAATGCTGTCGCAGTTACTTATTCAGACTGTACCACTCTTCATGGATAACTGCTATATAAGTGTAAACCCCGGGACTAAGAATGCCACCCTTTCTTTGGTTACTTGTTTGTTTATGAGTGCTTTAACAATGGGCCTAAATGGCTTCCTTTGATGAATACTTCTGAGCAAATAACTGTTGTAACTCATCTGACATGAATTGATTTTATAGCTTTATTTATACATGCTGTTTACAAAATGAGTCACTTGTATTAGTCTGAAATGGATTTAATAACTGTAACCCCGAAGCTATATTTGTTGGAAGTGTATGCCTTGCAGTAAGGTCCTATTTTTTTTTTTATCTTGGGAAGGAATGGTGTTGTGCAATTAAGAGTCAGGACGGTAGAGTTTGACAGAAATGATGGTACAGAAGTGTTTCTGTGTTCTCAGTTAAAACATATATTTGTATGTTATTTTGCCTGGTTCATTTTACCATCATCTATTTTGGTTTAGGTAATGTGAGTGCAGTGGTACTTTGAAGGAGTGTTGTTACCTTATGTTGTTAATTTTCCTGGTTTCTTTCTTGACCTGGATTCCACTGGTGTGCAGGCTGCGTGCCCTCTCTAGGTCAATGTGCATTTTCATTGGGTGCTTCACTTTCTTCCTACACCTCATATACATACCATAGATGCATTGGTGAGCTTCCAATAGTTGTGGGAAGAATTAGGAGGCTTAAACTCCCCAGCCTCTCTCTCAGGATTGGGAGGGAGTGAAGTATGCTAGACATGCCGAATTACTGTCTTCCCAGATCGAGGTATCGGAAGGTGACAGATTGGAAGAGATCTGGATATTGCAACGTCTCAGAAGCAGTGCTGTATTTCCTGTAAATGCTCATATGCATGTCTGTCCTATGCATATCATTATAATATGCTAAGAGGGAGGTTAAGACTTGTATGGCCACAGTGCAACAAGTATAAGGACCCCTTACCTAGCATCATTCCACTTGCTGATGCACACTGGGTGAAAAATTCCACTAAGTCACGTGGCTGCCTCAAAAACAAGTCTGCATTCAAAATGTGGGTTACAGGGATGCTGTGATATGTGAAGAACTGAGGAATACAGAACATTTAAGCTGATAAGAATGTTGAAGTCAGTGGTAACTGATGGCAAAAAATATGCCTCGCATTTTACTCAGTTATATATTATTGTCAGCAACACTAGACTAAAAGCAAAGGCGAGTCATATGTGTATGCCTGATTTAAAAACTGTAAAATCCTGTTAAAATAGAAGTCCTATATGAGCCTGTCTTGACTATTAGCTGCTACAGTAGAATGTATGATTATGGGATGGGCAAAGAAAAAGAATAGTGAAAGAGATATAATTCATAACCCTCAAAGATGTGCATACACTAAATAATACCCAGCATTACTGCAAAGAGTCATTTCAGGTTGTACATTCATAACCTACATGCCTGTTCACTGTATTTGCTTTAAAACTACCTCTCCCATATAAATTAAATATAGTATGAAACATTTTCAGGTGCAGAATTGTGTAATAAAAAACAAGGGACAAAATTAAACCTGTTCTGGACATCTGTTCTTATGCAATTTTGGAGATATGTGAATTTTAGCAAGGGGTTGTTACTACATTGATCAATTCATTTAGAAATCATCTCATGGTAAGTCACTCTGAGTATGTGTTCTTTCTTGGTGACTTTCTAAAGCTGGTATAAACTAATCATATGACTATAAGCATATCCTTGTTCATAAGTGACATTATTCAAAAGGCCAAATAAAAATGAAGTTGGGAAAGTACATATTGTCATAAGCATAATCATAGACATTAAAACCTGAACTTCTCAAAAATGGGATGTGTGAATGATCACTCACTACTTTATATGTGCAAGTCCTCTTTCTCATGTGACATGCATGTGTGTTAGTACATTCCTAGCATCGATTAGCTTTGTATTCTTCTGTTTTATATGTGTTGTCATTATCTTAAAGTGTGGCTTTTTCCCCAGCATTCAGTAACAGTCTATTTAAAAAAATAACCATCATTGTTTGAATTTCTGTCTTGTCGTGTTGTTATTTTGAATATTGAAAGAGTCTAGCCATTATAAACATAGTCCTGCTTAATAATGTGGACATAAAGGAATATGATACATAAACTGTATTTTAGGTACAAAATACCCATGATACTACTACTGTGCAGACATTATGATGATAATTCTGTATACGGGTATCAGCACTATAATAACAGAAATGTGTCAGATCAAGGAAGAACTCAATTATGTGGTACAAAAAGACAGCTCTCAAAATACATTGTTGAAATCTTCCTCTAGGAGGTAGAATGCACATATGTGTGAGCATATTCAGTCATGCGGTCAGGGCAACTAGAGCATAAATTCCGCTGTATTGTGGCTTTGTATGTATACATGTGTATCTGTATCTGTATGTGAATGTGCGTGTGTGTATACACACGAACACATACACCACACAAACACACACACACACACACACACACACACACACACACACACACACACAAACACACACATACATACATAGATACACATTATTTGTTTTCTCTACACGTGATCAAAGAGCTGTCATTTGACTCATCAATTTTTTAAGTATCAGTATCAAAATCTGGTTAATTGAAACCCTGAAAGACACAAAAATATATATTTATTTGTGGGGTGGGGGGGGGGGGTCACCCACACCCTCCATCTTGTGCACTCTGAGATCAGTGTACACTGGATAAGGGGGGATAATACAAGGTGCAATAAATTTAGAGTTAATATATATTACCCTTAATTATGCTTAAATTGTTCCTGTTTGGAGGACTGCATTTAACCTCTTGGACTTCTGACATCCTTTCTAAGTACTGAAGTTCTCCAACCCTTATAATCCTGTGAATTGCTATATATCCTTATCCTGTTTCAGGTTTATTTTTCAAAGACTATAAAATTCAGCCCTGCCTTTTGCAATATGTCAGATCAGTGGTATATAAGGTGGTACAATTAGCTTCCACAGCAGTTAGACGTGCCATTTTGTGAATTGGATGTATGGATGTACTGTACCATTTTGGAACAATAGCACAGCATTGCAGAATGCACTAAAATCAGTAAACATGGTGCTTCCCTCAAAGCTGGCAAACATATGAAAAACTACTTACAAAACTTCAGTTTCCCCTTCAGTTCTCTTTTTACCACACAGACAGGATGCACTCTATCAGTTTCTCTTTATATACCAATAATTCTTGTTCAGAGACTATTACAGAATTAACACAAAAGCATAATTAGCATATTGGCAATCACAATTTGCCAACTATCATTGCGTACATGGTAAAAAGGCTTATAAAAGGATTAAACAATCATTTAAAATGCATAGGCAAGAAAGGTAAATTAACAAATAGCTTAATGTATGGCACTGTAGTCATTAAAAATCACACTGCAGGAGCAGGTATTTAAATGGCACATCCATAAGAAAAACAAGACACTGTAAGAAACAATTACCCATTGTAAATGTACCAACAGAGAAATTATGGAAGGAATGCATTTCTGTACAGAATATTGAAAGACTGCAGCATACACCAGATGATGTGCATTCAGGAACACAACAGCAATGATTGAGGATGTTTTTGGTTAGCTTATGACAGGTCAAGGGACATCAGCACCACTGTCTAGGTAATGTATCCAAAAGTTATGAGGATCTTGGACATGGGTGAGTAACACACACACAATACCTTCCCAAAGAATGGGGTGAGATAGGAAAGATGAACAGTGATCGGGTGAGTTGGTCAACACAAATGAAAGAAGAAACAGGAAGGTCAGAAGGATCATCAAAGGCCATTTTTTTGTGAGATAAGCACCATTGTTCTACAAAAGAAGAGAGTGGATAGGATAAAGACAGGTGTAGGGGAGATAGTGAAGGGGGTGGAAAGGAGCAACAATACAGAGAACACATAACAGTAAAAAGACATGGAGGCAAAGCACACATCAAGGATTATAGAACAACAGACAAACAGACATAGAACACACATTCAGGGTTGGTAAAAACACATGCAATAACTAAAAAGCAGTTATAGGCAAATGTGTGTACATGTCGGACAAACTTGCAAAGTAATGCACAAATCTACTTGGGTTGCCAACCTTTCATGTCAAGAATTCTGGACATGTACATGAAACCAAAATGTGTGTAATTTTGCTACACAACATGCAAAATTTTGCTTAATAATGTTTAGACTGAACAGAGACGATCAAGCGAATATTATGAGAAAGTAATTTTGACAATATCTATGCTACTGTATTGTGCAGTATTTTGCCAAATATAAGGTTTGAACTTATTTTCTCAAATAACCACATAACTACCCACCAGCTATACTCTACAAAAAAAATTCTCCCTTGGCAGTTGGCACCGGTATGATGCCTAAAATGTATTCCTAAAATTTCAACCAAATCAGAATAAAAGTCATACATCTGCCAGGAAAGGGCGGTTATAACTAAAAAGTAAGTTTTTTTATACCCTGTGATTTTCACAGAACAAGAAGTCAGCAACTGTGGTTGACATAAAGGGTGGAAACACTGACAGGAAAACTGAAACAGTGCATGCCACCAAAAAACCTCACCATCTGCTGTTTTAAACATGAGCCATAACTCTAAGCATACTTAGAAGAAACAAACCACAATTCAAGACTAAAATTGTCATGATCCACTCTGTTAACCATTGAAAATGTTTATCACACAATCAGTCTTAAATGTTTTCACCTATACCTGTGGTAAATACAACTAAAACATATTAATTCATCATAATGACATTTTATAATTATAAAAGAACATATTTAATCCTATCCTTCTCACAATCAGTCACCAACTGGTTTCAGAGTTACCTGTCTGACCGCCAGCAATCAGTTGTATGGCAGAATGACATATCTCCCCAACTACCTGTCTCCATAGGGGTTCCCCAAGCATCCATCCTTGGGCCCCTACTCTTCTCTGTTTACACTAATAATTTAGCCTCTGCCACCAAACATGGCACACTCATACAATATACAGATGACTCAACAATCATCTGCTCAGCCCAGTCCCTACCCAAACTGCAAAAAGTCACACAGGAAGCCTTTTCCTCTGTTGAGACATGGTTATCCAATGCCCAATTAATACTCAACCCAAACAAAACTAAGCTACTCATCTTCCAACCCACCAAACATACTCAAAATAACTCTCACTTTAACATCACAGCAAATGGCAACACCACTATATACCCAACTGAACACACCAAATTGCTACGAGTGGAAATAGACAATAAACTAAAATTTGACATTCACATATCCATGACCATAAAAAAAGTCCACAAAAAACTAGGAGTGCTATACAGAAATAAGCAATTTCTCACCAAAGCAGCAAAGATTTCAATAGCAAATTCCCACCTTATCTCCACCCTACTTTATGCCTCTCCAATATATACCAACCTAAGGCAATGTGATCTAAACAAGCTAAAGACCTGCTACAACAAAATCACCAAATTCGCCACAGGGGCATCCTACCGTAGTCACCACTGTCTCTCACTTGCTGAACTGGGCTGGCTTGAACTCCCTCACCTCCTTCAGTGGTATCAACTCTCACTTGCCCACAGACTAGTAAACCATCCACTAAATGTCCCATCCCTCCAGAATCTACTCCAACCCTATCGCACCACCTGACCACTAAGATCCAGCAACAAAAATCACTTGCAGATCACTAAAGCCAATAACTCTGCTGGTGAAGCACTATTCTCTTGCACCATAGCCAAATTATGGAACTCACTCCCACACACAATTACCTCCATACCATCATGCACCCACTTCAAAACTTTACTAAAAGTGCACCTAAAAACATGCTGGCTATGCCCTTGCAACTCCCACTCTAATATCATCCACCCCATCCAACCACTACCTTTCTTTCCATGCCACTAACTACCTTGATTATAGCAAGCTCAGATGCTCATAAGCCTAGTACTTATTATACAGCAGGAACTTCTCATTTTACCATTTGTTAATGTCTGTTATGTACTTCACAGATAAAGATTCTAGTTGTCTACTGATGTACTATGTTCTTCATCTGTAAATATGTTGTAAGTAATTGCTATGTTAAATTGTTAATCGCTATGTAATCCAATGTAACTACTGTCTGTTTATTTTACTGTGGAGCTTTTCTCCCCGGGCCTCCGCTGAAAATGGACCTACGTCCAGTCGGACACTCCCGGTCAACAAATTTAAATAAATAAATAAAATAAATAAAATTAATCATTCTGTGAGAGTCTTAGTTGAAGCTCTCAATAAGCAATCGTACATGCTCCACATTTACTTGGTAGTTGTCCCCACTCAGTGAAAATATAGCTCAAAGGCAAAACCTTGTTAACTTAAGTAGATAAAATATTAATGGACTCCTGATAATGAAAACCATGAACAAATGACCAGTATGTACTCTTTTGCAGCCCACTTCACTCACTCTGTATTGACCATTCATTCACACACACACACACACACACACACACACACACACACACACACACACACACACACACACACACACACACTGCTGTTTCAATAATTTCAATTAGAGCACCCTATGTATATTCTTTACAAAAAGAAAGAGAGGCAGGATTGCAGTGCACGCAATCCTCCATTAAATGTAAGGATTTGGGTAATGAAAGCCATGGGGTAGCATTCTAATAATGTGTGCCACTTTATTTTGTTGCTAAATCAAGCAAATGGGATTATTTTTCTTGAAATGCAAAATAATTCAGTGGTGTAACTGCATTCTCAAGCAAATCTCCAGCACATCTCCTGGAACTGCACTGGAGCCAAGACAAATCACCTCTGGGAACAGCTCTGTATGATGATGATTTGTACAGCAGTTGTTTTAAACTGAAGCTTTCTTTAACCTGTCAGTGTCTATATTTTAATGTAAATGCATGGTGTTCTGCTGGCACATACACTTAACAAACATTCTGTTCCGTAGATTCACAACTGCTCACTGGCTCAGTAATGCTCAAACTAATCCACTCTGCATACCAGCCTTAATAATTTCTATTTCTGTTCCACTGATCTTCAGGGTGGCACAAAGTACTTGCAGTATGTCAATGAAATATGTACAGTTATTTGGCAAAATCAATTGCAACAAATTGTCACCAATGAACCAGACAGGACTATGTCAAGCAAAACAGAAAAATGTTCTTTTTCCTAAAACAAGACATGCAGAAACTATAAATATCACTTACTAATTAAGCAAATATGTTCGTGACTTCTCTTACTAAGTCCTTGTTCAGTCTGTAATGTCTGTTCTGTTCATCTGGGCAAACAACTCAATAATAAGCTGATGGATGCTGCAGGGAGCAGGCAACCTGGCTGGCCCAGTGGCACTGAAGTCTTGTATTTTTTTTACACTTCAGGAGGGGTTATGACTTGTGAGTCAGGAGTCAACACAGCAGTAAAAATTTTAAATAAATAAAGTGTGGTTTAGCAGATAGCTACTGTACCTGCTGCTGAGTTGACAGACTGAACTATTAAGTCGGTTAGGTCGGGGAGGGGGGAGCACACCAATGCACCTGTTTAGTGGTGCTTAGTCTGATGCCTGGGGGAGAAAAAAAAACATCAGTAATAGAAATGTGCTCCCACACTCCTAAAAGAGTGGAAGAAGCCAAGCCAACCACCAATGCTCAATCTGGCTGTGCCTGTAGATAACTGATTTTATTTTTTTCCAGAGAATGCGCTGTCCAGAAAAGGCAGTCTCCATTTTCTGGACAGTGTATATTAATTCTAGAGATTCCAGAAGAATTCCAGAAGGTTGACAACCCTCGTGTAATGCATCCTGTACCTAGACGATGCATAGATATATGGCTACATACCAACCTGACATGATAGAGGCACAATGCTATCGTAGCTGGATGACAATTCATGTAAAACAAACCATGTGCCTGAAATAGACATACAAATAAAGAACATAAGTGCACAGTAGGTAAGGTGCTGCAAGATGCCCATCACTGCCAGCAGTGGCAGCTAGACATCAACAAGATGGTGATAGCCTAGTAAGTCATATGGGGACACTGGCAAGTATAGGAGTAGAAAGCAAACATGGAAATCGTTGTAAAGTTGGGGAATATAGAATGCAGTGGCATACTGTCTGACACAGGCCTGTCAAAGCCAATGAAGGACTGATACTGGCAATGTGCCAGAGGACCATACCCTGTACATAGTTCAACCAATCGTTTTACCATTAAACACATACAATATATAAGATGTCCGATGTATATAGGTATGTCGAGTGAAGACATGAGAAACTGGGGTGGGTTTCATAATTGGTGCATAGTACAACGGTTCCTATCAGCATCTTGAATGCCGACAATATCGAATACAATGCGAGAATGCCGAAAGTGCAGAACATCAAATGGATAAACGGAAATCACCGTAAGGGGAGATTTCCATTTATGTAAATGTAGTGCGGTCCCAGAGTTGGTATATTTAAGTAGTAGGGGGTGGGGGGGACTCAGGCTTGCCCCCCTGCCTTCACCTTTTAGGGTTTTTTTTGTTTGTTTTTTTATTTTATTTTTTTTTATCGGCATTCGAAAATGTAATAGTTCGATCATTTCAGTTTGATATTTAGTGATTTGAACTATTACATTTTCGAAATGCTGATATAGACCCTAGTACAATGGATGTACTTGGCAAATGTAGGAACTGTGACATTTAGCAATGCAGCACAGTTTTATGACAACAGATAAAATAGGAGAATGGGGAGGGGGGGTAAGTGGAATTAAAGGCCAGCTGGTGCTAGGCACGCATGGACACACAGAGAGACACACACACACACACACACACACGCACACACACGCACACACACGCAGACATACACAGACACACGCAGACACACACACACACATGCACACACGCACGCGCGCACACACACACACACACACACACACACACACACACACACGCACACACACGCAGACACACACAGACACACACACACGCACACACGCACGCATGTGCACGCACACACACACACACACACACACACACACACACACACACACACACACACACACACACACACACACACACACACACACACACACACACACACACACACACAAACACATTAATAAGCTCAGTTGACTGGCAATGTTTGTGTTATGCCATGTACTGATACTATGAAAACCATAACTACAGACACAGCGCACGGTGATTGAAACTGTAGATTCATTTAAGGACCTGCGTATATAGAATGATCCAGCTTTGAGATTTACTGATCATATTGACCATTTGGTTAAGAGTATTTATAAAACTATAAGCTGTATAAAAAGATTTGTAAAGTCTAGTAAATCAGAGATAATGAAATCATTGCAAGTTGCATTAGTCACAAACTAGTGTATGGAATAATAAATTGAGGTTCTGTAAAAACTTCACTCACCTGTCCCTGCCACACTTACCCCCAGTTATCCCTACCACATGTCCTCTACCTTGTACCTCTATGGAGCAGGTCGTGAATATCCTTTCTAATGTCAAAAATACAGGCTCCATGGGACCTGATAACATCCCAGGCTACGGCCTACATGGACTCAAACAAGAATTCGGAATGCCATTGGATACTCTTTTCAGTCATAGTCTAAGCACAGGCTTCATCCCAGCTGAATGGAAAAAGGTTGCCATTATTCCCTTGCACAAAGGTGGTACTTCCACTGACCCCAGGAGCTATAGACCTATTAGCCTGACTAGCCTTATCTGCAAGGCCATGGAGCGAATCATCATGGACCTTATCAACAAAGATATTAGTAACCTCCAAACACCTGACCTTACACAATTTGGATTTGTCAAAGGGAGGTCATGCCTATTAAACCTGGTAGACTTCTTTGATTCAGTCACCGCGGCAGTTGATGAGGGAAAATATATGCATACAGCCTACCTAGACTTAGCCAAGGCTTTTGACACTATCCCACACTCAGGCATAATTGACAAACTCACCCATTTGGTGTCAACCCGTATATCATTAGATGGGTGGCTAACTGGCTTACTGATAGAATCCATATAGTCAAAATTGGGGAATCCACTCCAACAGCAAACCTGTAACTGGTGGTGTTCCACAAGAATCAGTCCTAGGACCTCTACTGTTTTTAATCTATTTCTCAGATGCAAGCTAAAACTAAAGGTCTGTGGCTGACAAAGTTTGCTGATGATTGCAAACTGGGAGCAATCATAGAACCTCCAAACAATGTCAACATCCACAGTAGGGTCTTACACAAACAAATGACTGGTGCCAAAGTCATGGTGTTAAACTCACTGCAAAAAATGTATTATCATCCCTTTCAAGTAAGTGTGATGTTCCTGATAACTACCACATCAATAACAGCAACCTAAGTAGGCACTCAGTGGTGAGATACCTGGGTACACAAGTTGACAGCAACCTTAACTTTGATCACCATGTCTCCACAGCAGTAAGAAGGGCATTCTGTGTTCCTTATCTCATAATTAAAGGCATTTCTTCCAGAAAAAAGAGGTTATAACCTCCCTGTACTCTTCCCTCATCAGGCCAATAATTGAGTACAATGCCCCTTTTGCTGTGTACATTTCCATGCACTTGCAACAGCTAGAGAGACCACAAAGGTTCCTCACAAGGAAAATTCAAGGTCTTCAACATCTGTCCTATTAGGATCACCTGAAATCCCTGTCACTTTATTCTGTTACATACAGATTACTCAGAGGTGATCTCTGCCTTGCATATAAGGCAATCTTTGACCCTGCTTTATTGGAAATGCTGCATATCCGTAAGTCAAATAGTACACAGGTTACTCACTCTAATGGCCTTAACCTGGTATGTGCCATTAACAGAATTTACTGGAGGGACAGGTTTGTCTCCCAGAGGTTATCACATCTTTGGAACAGACTCCCACTTCATGTTAAGCAGAGCACCTCAATGGGCTCTTCAAACACTATCTGGACAATTGGATGGGTAACCATAAATTCACCCCAGGGTTTCCACCTATGCCCCTCTTGGACAGGGAGGATAGGTGCTGATTGTGGAAATAAGGTTAAAACTTGGCTAGGCTTATAAGGACCCTAAAGTCATTAGCCTAGTAACCTCCTATGATCCTATAAAGAGTACAGCAGAAATATACTAAGGCCATCCATGGATGTGAGCATTTAAGTTATTTTGAAAGATTAAAATATCTGAATGTATACAATACCTCATATAGATATTTAATAAGGAAACCTTATTCAAGTATATAGGGCTTTTAGAGACAACTACTTCTGTGAATGATTGGGGTTATCAAAGACTAGTAGAGAATCATCAGACAACCTTTTTGGATGCCCCCCCCCCCCGTTGTAGAAAAAAGTAGTAGTCCACAAAAATCACAAAAACGGATAGGCCAAAAAAGAGCCATAAAGATGACAGAGAGTACTATTGAGGATTAGAAAGAAATTTTGTATTGTTAATATTATGCAAGAAGGGCAGAATTTGCAGGCATAAGATATAAAACTTTAAAGAGAAATAAGAGGAAAGAAAAAATACTTACACAAGAAAAATTAAAAATTCAAATGCAAATTTGTGTTCATTAATACAACAGATTCATGTGGAAAATGCATAAATACGGTTGCAAGTACAGAAAACACCTGGAACAACCTCATGTTGATCAGGATTTAATGCAGGAATGGTTAAGGAGAGGTGAATTTAACCCAAATGACTAAAGTTTAATATTGGCAGTCCAGGATAGTGGACTACGTACATGTTGGTTTGTTGGAGAAACAGACAAATGTAAGTTTTGTAAAACAGAATTAGAAACTGTCACCCATCTTGTTGCAGGGCGTGATATACTAATGGCAGAAGGACTGAATACTGAAAGGCATAATAATGTAGCAAGACTGTTACATTGTGGGTTGTGCAAAAAATTATAATATTGAAGTAGTTGAGAAGTATTGGAAACATAAGCCACAAAGCATTATAGAAAATGATGGTTTATATCACATGGGATCACCCATCACCAACAGTTCAAAAAATAGATGCAAACAAAACCCCAGATATAGTAGTCCAGGAAAAGAAGACAAAAGTAGCATTGATCATTGAAATTGCTACACCCAGTGATTACAATGTGTTACATACAGAGAGACACAAAGTCATAAAATACCAGGATTTGCAGGTAGAAACAAGGGTGATGTGGAAGAAGAATACACAGACAGTTCCAATAGTAGTAGGAGCAATGGATCTCATAAAAAGAATTTACAGTCTTATTTAGCTATGTTAGTGAGATATGTAACTCAGTATGAATGTTAGTGAGATATGTAACTCAGTATGAATGTTAGTGAGATGTGTAACTCAGTATGAATGTTAGTGAGATGTGTAACTCAGTATGAATGTTAGTGAGACGTGTAACTCAGTATGAATGTTAGTGAGATGTGTAACTCAGTATGAATGTTAGTGAGATATGTAACTCAGTATGAATGTTAGTGAGATATGTAACTCAGTATGAATGTTAGTGAGATGTGTAACTCAGTATGAATGTTAGTGAGATGTGTAACTCAGTATGAATGTTAGTGAGATGTGTAACTCAGTATGAATGTTAGTGAGATGTGTAACTCAGTATGAATGTTAGTGAGATGTGTAACTCAGTATGAATGTTAGTGAGATGTGTAACTCAGTATGAATGTTAGTGAGATGTGTAACTCAGTATGAATGTTAGTGAGATGTGTAACTCAGTATGAATGTTAGTGAGATGTGTAACTCAGTATGAATGTTAGTGAGATATGTAACTCAGTATGAATGTTAGTGAGATGTGTAACTCAGTATGAATGTTAGTGAGATGTGTAACTCAGTATGAATGTTAGTGAGATGTGTAACTCAGTATGAATGTTAGTGAGATGTGTAACTCAGTATGAATGTTAGTGAGATGTGTAACTCAGTATGAATGTTAGTGAGATATGTAACTCAGTATGAATGTTAGTGAGATGTGTAACTCAGTATGAATGTTAGTGAGATGTGTAACTCAGTATGAATGTTAGTGAGATGTGTAACTCAGTATGAATGTTAGTGAGATGTGTAACTCAGTATGAATGTTAGTGAGATATGTAACTCAGTATGAATGTTAGTGAGATGTGTAACTCAGTATGAATGTTAGTGAGATGTGTAACTCAGTATGAATGTTAGTGAGATGTGTAACTCAGTATGAATGTTAGTGAGATGTGTAACTCAGTATGAATGTTAGTGAGATGTGTAACTCAGTATGAATGTTAGTGAGATATGTAACTCAGTATGAATGTTAGTGAGATGTGTAACTCAGTATGAATGTTAGTGAGATGTGTAACTCAGTATGAATGTTAGTGAGATATGTAACTCAGTATGAATGTTAGTGAGATGTGTAACTCAGTATGAATGTTAGTGAGATGTGTAACTCAGTATGAATGTTAGTGAGATGTGTAACTCAGTATGAATGTTAGTGAGATGTGTAACTCAGTATGAATGTTAGTGAGATATGTAACTCAGTATGAATGTTAGTGAGATGTGTAACTCAGTATGAATGTTAGTGAGATATGTAACTCAGTATGAATGTTAGTGAGATATGTAACTCAGTATGAATGTTAGTGAGATGTGTAACTCAGTATGAATGTTAGTGAGATGTGTAACTCAGTATGAATGTTAGTGAGATGTGTAACTCAGTATGAATGTTAGTGAGATATGTAACTCAGTATGAATGTTAGTGAGATATGTAACTCAGTATGAATGTTAGTGAGATGTGTAACTCAGTATGAATGTTAGTGAGATGTGTAACTCAGTATGAATGTTAGTGAGATATGTAACTCAGTATGAATGTTAGTGAGATATGTAACTCAGTATGAATGTTAGTGAGATGTGTAACTCAGTATGAATGTTAGTGAGATGTGTAACTCAGTATGAATGTTAGTGAGATGTGTAACTCAGTATGAATGTTAGTGAGATGTGTAACTCAGTATGAATGTTAGTGAGATATGTAACTCAGTATGAATGTTAGTGAGATATGTAACTCAGTATGAATGTTAGTGAGATGTAACTCAGTATGAATGTTAGTGAGATGTGTAACTCAGTATGAATGTTAGTGAGATATGTAACTCAGTATGAATGTTAGTGAGATATGTAACTCAGTATGAATGTTAGTGAGATATGTAACTCAGTATGAATGTTAGTGAGATATGTAACTCAGTATGAATGTTAGTGAGATATGTAACTCAGTATGAATGTTAGTGAGATGTGTAACTCAGTATGAATGTTAGTGAGATGTGTAACTCAGTATGAATGTTAGTGAGATATGTAACTCAGTATGAATGTTAGTGAGATATGTAACTCAGTATGAATGTTAGTGAGATATGTAACTCAGTATGAATGTTAGTGAGATGTGTAACTCAGTATGAATGTTAGTGAGATATGTAACTCAGTATGAATGTTAGTGAGATATGTAACTCAGTATGAATGTTAGTGAGATATGTAACTCAGTATGAATGTTAGTGAGATGTGTAACTCAGTATGAATGTTAGTGAGATATGTAACTCAGTATGAATGTTAGTGAGATGTGTAACTCAGTATGAATGTTAGTGAGATATGTAACTCAGTATGAATGTTAGTGAGATATGTAACTCAGTATGAATGTTAGTGAGATGTGTAACTCAGTATGAATGTTAGTGAGATGTGTAACTCAGTATGAATGTTAGTGAGATATGTAACTCAGTATGAATGTTAGTGAGATATGTAACTCAGTATGAATGTTAGTGAGATATGTAACTCAGTATGAATGTTAGTGAGATGTGTAACTCAGTATGAATGTTAGTGAGATGTGTAACTCAGTATGAATGTTAGTGAGATGTGTAACTCAGTATGAATGTTAGTGAGATGTGTAACTCAGTATGAATGTTAGTGAGATATGTAACTCAGTATGAATGTTAGTGAGATATGTAACTCAGTATGAATGTTAGTGAGATATGTAACTCAGTATGAATGTTAGTGAGATATGTAACTCAGTATGAATGTTAGTGAGATGTGTAACTCAGTATGAATGTTAGTGAGATGTGTAACTCAGTATGAATGTTAGTGAGATATGTAACTCAGTATGAATGTTAGTGAGATATGTAACTCAGTATGAATGTTAGTGAGATATGTAACTCAGTATGAATGTTAGTGAGATATGTAACTCAGTATGAATGTTAGTGAGATGTGTAACTCAGTATGAATGTTAGTGAGATGTGTAACTCAGTATGAATGTTAGTGAGATATGTAACTCAGTATGAATGTTAGTGAGATATGTAACTCAGTATGAATGTTAGTGAGATGTGTAACTCAGTATGAATGTTAGTGAGATGTGTAACTCAGTATGAATGTTAGTGAGATATGTAACTCAGTATGAATGTTAGTGAGATATGTAACTCAGTATGAATGTTAGTGAGATGTGTAACTCAGTATGAATGTTAGTGAGATGTGTAACTCAGTATGAATGTTAGTGAGATATGTAACTCAGTATGAATGTTAGTGAGATATGTAACTCAGTATGAATGTTAGTGAGATATGTAACTCAGTATGAATGTTAGTGAGATATGTAACTCAGTATGAATGTTAGTGAGATATGTAACTCAGTATGAATGTTAGTGAGATATGTAACTCAGTATGAATGTTAGTGAGATATGTAACTCAGTATGAATGTTAGTGAGATATGTAACTCAGTATGAATGTTAGTGAGATGTGTAACTCAGTATGAATGTTAGTGAGATATGTAACTCAGTATGAATGTTAGTGAGATATGTAACTCAGTATGAATGTTAGTGAGATATGTAACTCAGTATGAATGTTAGTGAGATATGTAACTCAGTATGAATGTTAGTGAGATGTGTAACTCAGTATGAATGTTAGTGAGATGTGTAACTCAGTATGAATGTTAGTGAGATGTGTAACTCAGTATGAATGTTAGTGAGATATGTAACTCAGTATGAATGTTAGTGAGATATGTAACTCAGTATGAATGTTAGTGAGATATGTGTAACTCAGTATGAATGTTAGTGAGATGTGTAACTCAGTATGAATGTTAGTGAGATGTGTAACTCAGTATGAATGTTAGTGAGATGTGTAACTCAGTATGAATGTTAGTGAGATGTGTAACTCAGTATGAATGTTAGTGAGATATGTAACTCAGTATGAATGTTAGTGAGATGTGTAACTCAGTATGAATGTTAGTGAGATGTGTAACTCAGTATGAATGTTAGTGAGATATGTAACTCAGTATGAATGTTAGTGAGATATGTAACTCAGTATGAATGTTAGTGAGATATGTAACTCAGTATGAATGTTAGTGAGATATGTAACTCAGTATGAATGTTAGTGAGATGTGTAACTCAGTATGAATGTTAGTGAGATGTGTAACTCAGTATGAATGTTAGTGAGATATGTAACTCAGTATGAATGTTAGTGAGATATGTAACTCAGTATGAATGTTAGTGAGATATGTAACTCAGTATGAATGTTAGTGAGATATGTAACTCAGTATGAATGTTAGTGAGATGTGTAACTCAGTATGAATGTTAGTGAGATATGTAACTCAGTATGAATGTTAGTGAGATATGTAACTCAGTATGAATGTTAGTGAGATGTGTAACTCAGTATGAATGTTAGTGAGATGTGTAACTCAGTATGAATGTTAGTGAGATATGTAACTCAGTATGAATGTTAGTGAGATATGTAACTCAGTATGAATGTTAGTGAGATATGTAACTCAGTATGAATGTTAGTGAGATATGTAACTCAGTATGAATGTTAGTGAGATGTGTAACTCAGTATGAATGTTAGTGAGATGTGTAACTCAGTATGAATGTTAGTGAGATGTGTAACTCAGTATGAATGTTAGTGAGATATGTAACTCAGTATGAATGTTAGTGAGATATGTAACTCAGTATGAATGTTAGTGAGATGTGTAACTCAGTATGAATGTTAGTGAGATGTGTAACTCAGTATGAATGTTAGTGAGATGTGTAACTCAGTATGAATGTTAGTGAGATATGTAACTCAGTATGAATGTTAGTGAGATGTGTAACTCAGTATGAATGTTAGTGAGATGTGTAACTCAGTATGAATGTTAGTGAGATATGTAACTCAGTATGAATGTTAGTGAGATATGTAACTCAGTATGAATGTTAGTGAGATATGTAACTCAGTATGAATGTTAGTGAGATGTGTAACTCAGTATGAATGTTAGTGAGATGTGTAACTCAGTATGAATGTTAGTGAGATATGTAACTCAGTATGAATGTTAGTGAGATATGTAACTCAGTATGAATGTTAGTGAGATATGTAACTCAGTATGAATGTTAGTGAGATGTGTAACTCAGTATGAATGTTAGTGAGATATGTAACTCAGTATGAATGTTAGTGAGATATGTAACTCAGTATGAATGTTAGTGAGATGTGTAACTCAGTATGAATGTTAGTGAGATATGTAACTCAGTATGAATGTTAGTGAGATATGTAACTCAGTATGAATGTTAGTGAGATATGTAACTCAGTATGAATGTTAGTGAGATATGTAACTCAGTATGAATGTTAGTGAGATGTGTAACTCAGTATGAATGTTAGTGAGATGTGTAACTCAGTATGAATGTTAGTGAGATGTGTAACTCAGTATGAATGTTAGTGAGATGTGTAACTCAGTATGAATGTTAGTGAGATGTGTAACTCAGTATGAATGTTAGTGAGATATGTAACTCAGTATGAATGTTAGTGAGATGTGTAACTCAGTATGAATGTTAGTGAGATGTGTAACTCAGTATGAATGTTAGTGAGATGTGTAACTCAGTATGAATGTTAGTGAGATGTGTAACTCAGTATGAATGTTAGTGAGATGTGTAACTCAGTATGAATGTTAGTGAGATATGTAACTCAGTATGAATGTTAGTGAGATATGTAACTCAGTATGAATGTTAGTGAGATGTGTAACTCAGTATGAATGTTAGTGAGATGTGTAACTCAGTATGAATGTTAGTGAGATATGTAACTCAGTATGAATGTTAGTGAGATATGTAACTCAGTATGAATGTTAGTGAGATATGTAACTCAGTATGAATGTTAGTGAGATGTGTAACTCAGTATGAATGTTAGTGAGATGTGTAACTCAGTATGAATGTTAGTGAGATGTGTAACTCAGTATGAATGTTAGTGAGATGTGTAACTCAGTATGAATGTTAGTGAGATATGTAACTCAGTATGAATGTTAGTGAGATATGTAACTCAGTATGAATGTTAGTGAGATATGTAACTCAGTATGAATGTTAGTGAGATGTGTAACTCAGTATGAATGTTAGTGAGATATGTAACTCAGTATGAATGTTAGTGAGATATGTAACTCAGTATGAATGTTAGTGAGATGTGTAACTCAGTATGAATGTTAGTGAGATGTGTAACTCAGTATGAATGTTAGTGAGATGTGTAACTCAGTATGAATGTTAGTGAGATATGTAACTCAGTATGAATGTTAGTGAGATGTGTAACTCAGTATGAATGTTAGTGAGATATGTAACTCAGTATGAATGTTAGTGAGATATGTAACTCAGTATGAATGTTAGTGAGATATGTAACTCAGTATGAATGTTAGTGAGATGTGTAACTCAGTATGAATGTTAGTGAGATATGTAACTCAGTATGAATGTTAGTGAGATATGTAACTCAGTATGAATGTTAGTGAGATGTGTAACTCAGTATGAATGTTAGTGAGATGTGTAACTCAGTATGAATGTTAGTGAGATGTGTAACTCAGTATGAATGTTAGTGAGATGTGTAACTCAGTATGAATGTTAGTGAGATGTGTAACTCAGTATGAATGTTAGTGAGATGTGTAACTCAGTATGAATGTTAGTGAGATGTGTAACTCAGTATGAATGTTAGTGAGATGTGTAACTCAGTATGAATGTTAGTGAGATGTGTAACTCAGTATGAATGTTAGTGAGATATGTAACTCAGTATGAATGTTAGTGAGATGTGTAACTCAGTATGAATGTTAGTGAGATATGTAACTCAGTATGAATGTTAGTGAGATATGTAACTCAGTATGAATGTTAGTGAGATGTGTAACTCAGTATGAATGTTAGTGAGATGTGTAACTCAGTATGAATGTTAGTGAGATGTGTAACTCAGTATGAATGTTAGTGAGATATGTAACTCAGTATGAATGTTAGTGAGATATGTAACTCAGTATGAATGTTAGTGAGATATGTAACTCAGTATGAATGTTAGTGAGATGTGTAACTCAGTATGAATGTTAGTGAGATGTGTAACTCAGTATGAATGTTAGTGAGATGTGTAACTCAGTATGAATGTTAGTGAGATATGTAACTCAGTATGAATGTTAGTGAGATGTGTAACTCAGTATGAATGTTAGTGAGATATGTAACTCAGTATGAATGTTAGTGAGATATGTAACTCAGTATGAATGTTAGTGAGATATGTAACTCAGTATGAATGTTAGTGAGATGTGTAACTCAGTATGAATGTTAGTGAGATGTGTAACTCAGTATGAATGTTAGTGAGATATGTAACTCAGTATGAATGTTAGTGAGATGTGTAACTCAGTATGAATTACAAAAGCAGCCAATTCTGGGCACATTGCAGGTACCGAGAAGATCACTTTTGGCTAACATCAAAGAAACAATACTAATTTCATGAAATGTAATCATACTTTGACTTAAGAATGAGGTCCATTCCCATCATGGCATTAGAAACCCAAAAGTCTTGGATAAATTAAAAAAAAGATTATATAGGAATGAGAGATATATTAATTGGTTCTCTAAGTGAGTAGCTGATGCATGGAATATGCTTTCACATTGTATTAAAGTATATTTTTAAGAACTACATGGACTCATACTATGGGAATGACTGTTGTGGTATATTGGTAGGTGTGAACAGCATTATTTTCTATGCCTGAAATATTTGTATGCATATATAGTATGATGTGTTAGATTTAGTCTGCCCAACTGCAATGTATGCCACCCAAACAATGCACATATTGGCACCTTACAGTATTAACAGGTATAGCCTACTTCATAAAACCACAGCAAACCCAGGTGCCTTGGCTACATTTACTACAAGATGTCCCATATTGTGACAGTCTTGATCTCAAAGTGTGCACAGCAAGGATATGTCATTAGAATCCCTCCAACATATACACAGTAGCCCATGCCTATAAGAATGTGAAGGTGAAAGACATAGGAAGCATGTAATGATGTGTATTGAGAGAGTACTGTTGCCATTGCAATGCATATGCCATGAGCTGTTGATTTACTAAAGGTGCATGCACCACAGAACAGAAGCCTGCATGCTATATGTTGCTACTCTGTCAGACATTATGTTCATACAACTTAGTGTCATTGCAGGTGGTAGACCATAACCTCTTATATTAGAATGATAATGAATACAATGTGCAGTTTGCTGTTCACATCACATCTTCTACATGTGTTGTCTACAAGGAATGTCAATGGATAAGCAGTGCGTGTGTAATGGCTGGCTGAAGCCCACATGTGCTGGTATAATAGTGGCTGTGAGAATAACGCTAAGAGCATAAAACCATTGCATAGTTACACAGTGGTGTCTGTCTCAGAGATGTGTATATACGGATCTACCTGACTACATCGAAACATCAAAAGAGCGAAAACGACTTCACCGACACCACATAATCGACAGTTCACAAACACGACACCTCATACACTCGACACATCATAACAACAAACAAAACAAATCCCCTATCCAAAACCCACACACACAACACAAGCACACCAAAATCCTTACAAACCAACACTAACCCATACATACACAACTATCTACAACCCTAACCCAAACCCTTACCCTAATGTCCGTCACTATCACACACTCACCTAACCCGCGCCCTATCCCTAACTCACTTAACCTGCCCCTAACCCAAAAACTATCACTACTGCACCCTTACCTATCCCGCACCCTAACCCTAACTCACTTATCCCACCCCTATCCCTACACACCGCCAACATCGCACACTTACCTTACTCGCACCCTAACATCCGTCACTACCGCATACTTACACATCCTTTCCCCATCTCAGTGTTCTCAGCGTCGGTGTCTTCCTCCGTCGGTCTTCTGCCTTGTCGATCTTCTGGCATCGGTGAAGTCGTTTTCGCTCTTCTGAAGTTTCGACGTAGTCAGGTAGATCCGTATATAGATATAGACAATGGTGATGTACATCTACAACTCACTATTATGATGTACCACAATTATGCACAAAGGGAATTGTTGTGAGACACTGTGTGAAGCCCACATGTAGTTACACTGCCTGGGACATGTGTACCATTCTTTATATATTACTTTTGAAGAATATGTCTTAAATTGATTGCTCTGTATTCCTTGTTCCACATCACTCAGCATTGAAAGGGTTGGTCAACAATGTGCTGTTCAGATCTATACCTCTCAATTGTACAGAATTTCACAGAATGTCCAGATTTTTGCCTCATATTTTTAGTCCATTTTTCATAAAATTGTAGTTTTCTGGCAAATTAGTGGTAAATCATTAAAGAGTGAAGTTAGAAAATAATTATAGATATTTCAGTTTCAGACTTCATACCCTTCAGAAAATTCATGCTAATGCAAAACCTGTTAGTCTATCAACTTTGTAGGTTTGTAAGAACAATATTTAAAAAAAATGTCCTTATTTTGTGCCTTTCTCCCACCTTATTTATGGCTTTGTCCAGATTTCTTGCTCTAAGAAGTTGAGAGGTATGTTCTGATCTTATTCCACAGGTATTCTTGGCATATCATATAACATCATATTTTGTGTTCTTTAGTCAGATCTGACTCTTTGTGACCTTAAGGTCTTCAGCATGACAGGCCTGTCTACAAAGAACTGTTCTTGCAAATTAATTGTCATTACTTCATTAATGCTACCATGCCCTTCTTTTCCCTTCAATATTTCCTAGCATCAATGTTTATTTTAATGTATCCTGCCTTCTCTTTATAGGTTCTAAGTACTTGAGTTTTAGTTTTACTACTAGGCATTGCAGTGAAAAGTCTGGACTTAATTCCTTAAGTATTGACTGATTTACTAGTCTTCTTATCCATGGAATTCTCAAAAGTCGTCACTAACACCACAGTTCAAAAGCATAGGTTTTCCAAAGAGTAACCTTACTTATAACTCAGCTCTTGCAGCCATATATTACCATTGGGAAAAAACACAATTTGGATTATACAGGCCTTTTCTAATAATGTGACACCCTTTAAAATCCTATCTAGATTTGCTATAGCTTTCCTTTCTAAAAAAACAAGCCTCTCTTAATTTCATGGCTGCAATCATCATATGCATAGATGTTTGAGACCAGAAATATAATATTTGGCATTGCCTCTACTTCTTCCTCATCTGTTTGCAAAGAACTGATAGTGCTAGATGATATAATTTTATTTTTTGACAATGAGTAAAAAGCTTTTGTGCTTTCTAAGGTGACCTGGTATTTCTCTGTGCCATAGTTTGTTATGGATTCATGATAATACATTGAAATGACAGTAAATCGAGTGACATAACAAAGAAACCACATGGTTGACCATGAGCATTGACTAAAAGCCTACATGTCGAAAGTGTCAAAAGAAGGACAGTCAGCGAACAATGATGAGAACTTTAAATGTATAATGTATTCAGAACTGTTTCAGTCTTGCATTAGCAGTAACTGTATCTACATAGGCAAATAATCTCAATGTTATGATGCATCCACAGCAGTAAGGTACTTACCATTTTAAAAAGTCCAAAAAGATAGTGTGAAGTGCTTAAAAACCAACCAAATCAAAAAATAGAGCACAATGTTGTGGATCCATGGATGATTTATTATAAAAAAACACTTCGTTTGTGGATGTGTTTTTTATAATAAATCATCCATGGACCCGCAACATTGTGCTCTATTTTTTTATTTACTTACCATTTTAAGGTGGTGAGCTGTACATCTCCATGTTAAATTTTCCACAGAACCTTAAAATCTTTATTGACTTTGTCTTACTCTGTTCACTGTGCATATCATGCTTGAGTTAGATGGTAACATGAAGTATGCCTCCAGTGACACCGACCCCTTGATATCATCCACCACTATGCAGAGTATATCCCTTGACATATGAGCTCAGGTCCATAATTGTGCACAGAATAAATATTTCAGCCACAGCTTGGTCATGTTTTAGCAGTAGTTTGCTGCCCATTATTGATGTGGTGACTTCACTCCTCCTACACTTATTGTACCTTTCAGTTTGTGAGCTCAGTATTTTTTGTTCTTACATGTCTTTTCACAGATATAGATGTAACTATCTACAACAAGGATGGGACACCTTTTCTGAAAATGCAGTACCTTATACACATTGCAGATGTTCCCATGTGTGTCTGTCTATCATGCATCACCATGTATAGAGTTCTGGCTGCCCATGAACTACCTGCCTTAAGTAGGTACTGCTTTTCGACATTTAGGCTTTGGCATTGTGTCATTTTAATCATGATGCTCTCTGACATTTAGAAGTTGCTATTCAGGATTTGAGATTTAGGACATTTGATTTATTATCATGAATCCTTTGCTGTGGTCCATTCAGCCAAAAGCCTTGGCGTAATCAATTAAACAGAAGTAAATATATTTCTAGAACTCCCTTATTTTCTATATTAACTAACAGTTCTAGATCCATGTATTACTGGAGTCTAGCTTGCAGGATCTCAAACATTACCTTAAAAGCATGTGAAAGACAGTTCATCTGCTCAAATATTTGAATAAGCCTTAGTATTACCATTTTTTGGGACCAGAATATAAACTGACATTTTCAATCTAACAGCTGTTTTCCTAAATTTCTGGCAAATTCAATGATATAATGTAGACTTATTTTTTAGGAGTTTAAGAAATTCAGCTGAAATTCAATCACTTTCTGCAGCCTTGGTATAGCAGGGGTTTCAAGAACACACATGACTTCATTCTTCGAGACATCTTTCTCTAGATCAGAGAACATACCATCATATGTACCATGATGTTAGCGTTCTTCCTGTGTATTTCTTCTGTATATTCTGCCAACTCTTTTTAAAATCTTCTGCTTCATTTTGGTTCATTCCATCTTTGTCTTTTATCATGTCCATTTTTATCTGGCATTTTACTTAATATTACATATCTTCTTAAGCAGACCTCTTGTCTTTCCCATTCTATTGCCAAGCATTCAGCCAAGTCAGCTATACACTGGGTGTAACTCTGTTGTGCTGCATTGTGCGGTATGAAATATTCATTTCTGCATAACTTTCACATTGTGTTTGGTCTCATTACCACACATGGTGCTTCATTATATAGTCATTAATACATATCATGATGGAATGATCTTGTTAGGCTGCCCACATATGATCACTCATCATGCAAATACACTTACCATGAAATAGCAATGTTTACATTTTAATCTGTCTCAGTATCTGTTTTAGTAAGCATAAAATGTTTTAGAGAGCTGAATTATTTCATTTATCAAAGTGGACATGTTTATGCAGTAAAACCCAATTACAGTAAACTCTCAGTTAACCAGCACCCATGGGGATTGGTAGATGCTGGATAAATGTAGTTTCTGGTTGCTTGAGAGTTACTATTAAAAGTAAGCCTGACTAATACTGTACCCTATACTATATGTTTGGTTTGACTTGTTCTCAGGTTGGGGAGAGAGGAATTTATTCCTATCTGCCTTTTTTAAAACTCTAAAAATGTAAGGTATGTTTCTGTGGGGGAATACAGAAAGTACAACACACGAAAATTGTACTGTATTTCTCCGATTTTTTTTTTTTTGCTGGTTGCTTGGGAGTGTCGGTTAACTGACAGTTTACGATTTTTTTTTTTTTTGCTGGTTGCTTGGGAGTGCCAGTTAACTGACAGTTTACAATTTTTTTTTTTTTTTTGCTGTTTGCTTGGGAGTGCCGGTTAACTGACAGTTTACTTTACTATTAAGTGTAAATTAAAACTGTTAGCCAGTGCTGACCAGTGAAATAAAAAAATATGTAATAAAATCATGTAGCATCTAAATAACACAAATCTATAAATAATGCCACAAATCCCATAAATATCTATGATTTTGTTGCGTTATTTACAATTGTGTCATAGTTCTATTTTATCAAGGTGTACATTTTTAATTTATGTGAACTTAACTGGGTTAAATAGGTGGTATGGAAAATGAAACATGTTATCCAAAGTTTTCTTTTTTTGAGTGTATATTTTGTTTTTTCTCTTTAGTAGCATGCTAATCTGTTAGCTTACTATTAATACTTATCAAGTATAATCTCAAGATGATTCTGTCTATATTCACAAACAACACACAAGCAGTCTCACACGTGTACACACTTATATCTCTATACAGACAGCGGTCCCTCTCTGTCTCTGCAGTTAGTGGGGGCTATTGTGTTTCACTTCATTGATATTCAGTGTTAAACTCTTAGCCTAGAGGGTCTCTGTATTTATAAGTGTTAGTCACATATCTTTGAATTTATTACTGCTCAGTATCTGAGTTGTTTGGCTTCTGCTACATACCTACAATCAACTGCATTACTAGTTGAGTTAAGTACAAACTTGCAGTGTTACAAATTGTACTACATTTTATTTATCTGTCTGTTTAATTGTTTTATTGAATATTGTGGTCTGTGTCTCTCTGTAGTTATTTATTTTTCTATTTCTATTCAATTGTTTGATATACTACTGTGGTCTCTCTTTGTCTCTGCAGTTAGTTTTCCACCCGCCCTCCCTGTTCTTGTTCTGGTATTAATCTTGGTGGCTTTGGAATTGCCCGCCCTTTCTGTAAATTTGTGTTTGAACATTCCTCCTGGGTCTATCTCATTTGCTCACTCAACCGACTACAGTGAGATCATATTTTGACTTCAGACACTCCTGCTAGTCCCATCTGTTCAGCTCTATTTCAACTCTCTTCCAGTCTAGTGTGACTAGCTCATTCTACTTAATACAGATTGAACATTTGTGAAGGGCAAGCCACTTAGGTACTTAATTTTGAATTATGTTCTGTTTCTCCTTTCTCCCTTTCTCCCTTTCCAATTTCCAAAAAAAAAATTTCTAAGCTTGTTTCCTGCCTTTCCTGAAACTAGTCTAGTCCAGATACAGATTTGCTGTAACCAGGACTGTTTGTAAGCTTCTGAGCCCCCAAAGCCTTTCTGCATTGGAGGGAAGCCTTCTAGCTTATCAGTGGGAGTGGTAAGCACTATCTACCACAAGAGTGGTTTCTGGCCCAGAAACTGTAGTTTATTGGCTGTTTGGGCAGTTTTTCAATCTCCTTCAACGTTCTGGTTTAAAAGCCTACATTTGTGCTTGTTTCCCACCTTTCCTGTACCTAGTCTTGTCAAGATACAGATTTGCTGTATTCAGGACTGTCTTTACGCTTCTGAGCCCCCCAAGTCTTTCTGTGTTGGAGGGAAGCCTTCTAGCTTATCAATGGGATAAGCACTAGGTAGCCTATATACAATAAGAGTGCTTTCTGGCCCAGAAATTGTAGTTTATTGGCCGTTTAGCAGTTTTCAATCTCTTTCAAATTACTGGTTTAAAAGCTCACGTTTGTGCATGTTTCTCATCTTTCCTGTAACTAGTCTAGTCCAAATACAGATTTGCTGTATCCAGGACTGTTTATAAGCTTCTGAGCCCCCCAAACCTTTCTGTGTTGGAGGGAAGCCTTCTAGCTTATCAGTGGGAGTGGTAAGCACTAGGTAGCCTATCTACTACAAGAGTGGTTTTTGGCCCAGAAATTGTAGTTTACTGGCCGTTTGGAGTTTTTCAATCTCTTTCAACTTTCTGGTTTAAAAGCCTGCGTTTGTGCTTTTTCCCACCTTTCCTGTAACTAGTCTAGTCCAGATACAGATTTGCTGTATCTAGGACTGTTTGTAAGTTTCTGAACTCTCCAAGCCTTTCTGTGTTGGAGGGAAGCTTTCTATTCTAGTTTATCAGAGGGAGTGGTAAGCACTAGGTAGCCTATCTACCACAAGAGTGGTTACTGACCCAGAAATTGTAGTTTATTGGCCATTTGGGCAGTTTCCATCTCTTTCAACCTTCTGGTTTAAAAGTCTGCATTTGCACTTGTTTCCCACCTTTCCAGTAACTAGTCTAGTCCAGATACAGATTTGCTGTATCCAGGACTGCTTGTAAGCTTCTGAGTCCCCCAAGCCATTCTGTGTTGGAGGGAAGCATTCTAGCTTATCAGTGGAAGTGGTAAGCAATAGGCAGCCTATCTACCACATAATCTAGGTACAGATTCTTAGTTTTAGCACTTGAATTTGCTTATTCATGCTCAGCACTTGTTCAGAACTTGTTGTTAGCACTAAATAAGCTTCAAATTACAGCACTCAACCTTCTTCTTCTTTACCTAGAGGAAAACAAGAGTCTATATTAGATTCTTGAAAGTTAACAATGTCGAATCTGACATTGTCAACACGAGACTAGCAAACGCTAAGAATCTCGAATGCGTAAATGGAAATCTCCATAAGGGGAGATTTCCATTTACTGCAATATAGTGTGGTCTTGGAGTTGGTATATTTAAGTAGCAGGGGGTGTGGGGTGCAGGGGGGCTTGCCCCTCTGCTGAAACTCATTAAGGTATTTTTTTCTTTTTTGGGGGGTCTTTTTATAAGGTCGACATTTGAAGACATCGACCATATGGTGTCGACCATATGGTGTTCGGTGTTTTCAACCATCGATCTTATAATATAGACCAATTAAACAGATTTTGTACTTACTTTCCTCACTTGCTTAGAGAAAAACAGCTCTTATACTCACTTTCCTCACTTGTCTAGAGGAAAGTATTTTTTTTATTCAGGCATGTCCAAGGGTCAGCTCCTAGTGTTCTCTCCAGTCTATCTGATGAATCTGGGCATCTTGGGGCAATGTAGCAATTGCCTCATGTATGACAACCCTCTCCTCCTACCACCCAACACCACAACCTGTGAGAGATGCACTTATCTAGCTAAACTGGAGGTAAAGCTTTCTCCAACCAAGACTGAACTTGACAGTCAAGAGGAGAAGGTAAACACTTGCACCACACCTCACTCATCACATAGTCCCACTAAAACTACACCACCAAAATCCACACATAGAAACACAGCAGGACTAAGACAGAATATATGTGTGTGAATGAGAGGGAGGATAGAGGAATGATGAGGATGCAGGGAGTAGAGGTGGTGAAGGTGGATGAGTTTAAATACTTGGGATCAACAGTTGAGAATAACGGTGAGTGTGGAGGAGAGGTGAAGAAGAGACTACAGGCAGGATGGAGTGGGTGGAGAAGAGTGTCAGGAGTGATTTGTGACAGATGAGTACCAGTAAGATTGAAAGGGAAGGTCTACAAGAGGGTACAGAGATTCTCAATAATCTGCTCAAGCAACAGAGACTTCCAAAGCAGAAATGCAAGCAACCTCCACCCCCATCACAACCCTAATGACACATAGCCCACAGACTCAGTGTGCCAATAAACCACAGCCCATAAGGCAAAACAACATACCTAACACACTAGTCATAGGTGACTTTATAGTCAGGCACACTGATTTCCCACTCACCAGGCTTAACAAGGAGAAGGTTACTGACAGCTGCATGTCAGGTGCAAGGATCCACCACATGACCCACTCACTCAGGTCACTCCACTACAAGTACAAATATGACTCTGTCATTGTCCATGTTGGTGTGAATGACCTGAGACATACCTCCCTGGACTACATGAAAAGAGACATGGAATAGCTCTCCGATCTTGTAGCCCAGGCAGGTATGACCCCAGCTCTGAGTAGCATCCTGCCATCACCCAGAATGATTCCGCAATACAAGGACAAAATGATTGACTTCAACAATTGGCTAAACTTCTGGTGTCATTCTAAGAGGATCCAGTATCGGTCTGACTGGGATGACATGGTCGATAGACCACGATGCTTTGCAAGAGATGGCCTGCACCTGTCATCCCTGGGATTCTGGATACTGGCTAAGGGTCTTGCCGCCCCTATAGTGCATTTAGTTTTCCCCCTTTCCTTGGGGACAAAGAATCAAATGACAAATTCACCACATAACAGAAACAGACAAGCAAAAACTGAGGGTAATGCTGCTCAATGCTAGAAGTCTAAATCTCAAAATGCACTCACTCGAGGCATGCCTTAAATTGGAGAACATCGATATCTGTGCAGTGACTGAGACCTGCGTCAAGGCTGTAGAGAGCACCCCTGCATTACCAGGCTATAATTCATACCACATTTTTCGGCCATCTATCCTGGACCAGAGCACCAAAGGCGGAGGTGTGTCCATATTCATTAAGTATATCCACACCTCCAGGCTAGTTGCACAGCATAATGCATCCGAGGTTATCCAAGTGAAGCTAACTCTGGGTGAAACTGCAATCCAAATTGTAGCTTGCTACAGATCCCCCACTATGTCCCAGGATTCCCATTCCTTTTTTCTTGATATAATGGAAAATATTAGGGTTCAACCAAACACCCTAATAATGGGCCATTTCAACTACCCCACCATTAACTGAGAAAACTACTCATGTATCAACTCCTTTGCTCAACATTTTCTGGAATTCATAAATTCCAATGCCCTGGATCAACTTATCCACACCCTCACCAGGGGCAACAATATCCTAGACCTAGTCATTACCAGTATGAGTGACCGGTGTTCCACACCTGAAGTCAACTCCTCATTGGTCCGATCCGACCGTAAGATAATCAACCTAGATAGCCGCATCCTGCCCCCACCCACCATTAAGTAAACCACGCTAAAAAATTACTCCAAAGCCAACTTCATGCTTCTTAAGACAGAAGTGACGAACTTCATGACACCCATGCAGATGGACAATACAGTTATAACTGCTGAATCCTAAACAAATGCACTCTATAAGCACTTACATGATTGCATAGATCGTGCTATCCTAAACAGAACTAAGATGCTATCCTCAAAAAAAAGGAAGCCAATCTGGTGATCCCCTGCCATAAAGAAACTCTACAACAGAAGGAAGAAACTGTTGCAAAATAGAATAAAATCCCATGAGTGGAGGAACTCCCTGGTCAGCCGCAGTAAAAGTTGAGATCCTGTATAAGATCCTGCAAAGCTAGCTACAAAAACAAAATTGTCACTGATTCTACAGGCAACCACAAAGCATTCTATGTTAAGAATCTCAATGGCAACACCTAGATCTGCTCTGAGTTACAGCACAACGGCATGAAAATTACAGAACCAGCTGATATTGCCAACATTCTGGCAGATAGATTCAGTGCTAACTTTACCCCCCTCTCACCCCCTAAAGGGCCCATATCTATACAGAAATAATTCAGAGCCCCTGTAATTACATCTATCCAGGTAAAAGCTGCACTCTCTAAAACCAAAAACATAGCATCCATGGGACCGGACAACATCCCAGGCTGAGTTTTACACAAACTTCAGAACAAACTGGCTCCCCACCTAAGCACCATGTTCAATCGTAGTCTCACATCAGGCTTTGTGCCCACTGTACTGGGAACTATCGCCCTATTACCCTGATGAGCCTGGTCTGCAAGGCCATGGAACATATCATCATGGAACTCATAAGCAAAGACATTGGTAACCTCCAAACTCTAGACCCCACCCAGTTTGGGTTTGTGAAAGGCAGATCATGCCTTCTGAACCTGATAGACTTATCTGAGGCAGTCATCAAAGCCTTAGACGAGGGTAAGGTGGTTAACAGCCTATCTTGACCTTGCCAAGGCTTTTGACACCATCCCCCATTCTGGAATTATAGCTAAACTCACCAAACTAGGTATAAATCTCTATGTCACAAGGTGGGTTGCCAACTGACTCACTGACAGAACCCACACTGTAAAAGTTGAAGACTCCAAATCTGACTTCAAACCAGTGACAAGTGGAGTACCACAGGGTTCAGTCCTGGGTCCTCTCCTGTTTGGTATCTACTTCTCTGAAGTACAGGCTAACACAGAAGGCCTCTGACTATTGAGGTTCACAGATGACTGCAAACTAGGAGCCATAGTTGAGTCCCCAAATGATGTGGACATTCTACAGAAGGGCCTCAATGATACTGGTGTCAGAGGCATGGCCTCAAGCTCAATGCCAAATAGTGCATTGTCATCCCCTTTGGTAAAAGCTCTGTACCCATGAACTACCACATAAACGACAGTCTACTTAATGCCGAATGTGTGATAAGAGACCTTAGGACCCAGGTGGACAGTTGTCTTTCCTTTGATAATCACATCACTACAATAGTCAGGAAATCCTTCTATGTGGCACACCTCATCACAAAAGAGTTATCATCCAGGAAAAAGAGGTCGTTGTTCCCCTCTACTCGGCATTCATTAGACCCAGTAAAAAATCAGCCACGGCTGCTTGCCAAAGTAAAATGAAGCTTTAATAACTGTAGTTTATTTGAAGCTTTAATAACTGTAGTTTATTTGAAGCACTTTTCATTTGCCCAGTATGCAAACTTCTTCAGAAACGTTATAAAAATTTTAATAACTGTATAAGTAGTCTCAGGTGTAAACATTTGACCAATCATGTTAAGACAACACTTCGTTCCTTACTTCCTTAAAGGCACACAAGAGTACTGAATATATTGTTATAAGGAATAAAGATATATATATATATATATATATATATATATATATATATATATCTATATATATATATATATAAAACATCCATCACTAAAATTAAGCATATAATCATAAATAAAATTTAAGACCTATTACAAATGACACATATTAAACTCATAAAATATATGCATAAGAACAAATAATAAATACATAATGTACGCTAAGCTTACATAATCGCTTGTTCATCTCTTTAAGCTCTTTAAAAGTGTAGGAATGTGTTTGAGTATGTGCTTTTCCTATAGATTTTAGCTACAAACCTACCCAGTTTTCTATTCTTAGCTAGCCATATATCTAAATATGCTATTGCTTCTGTATCAAATGTAGATGTAAATTGTAAGAATGGGGTTGACTGATTGAATTGTTCAAGCACATTATTATTAGTCTCTAGGTCACTATTTTAAACCATTTCAAACACATTCCTACACTTTTCAAGTTGCCATCCATACCACCAGAAGCGCTTGGTCATCAAGGGACAACTAGTGAGAGCTTCATAGTATAGTATACATAGTAAGTCAGGATGCTGAGTTTATAGATGAATGTTACTTGTTGAAGAGCATGTTTCTACACCGAGGTTATCTAGAGACTTTGCTAGATAGTTTCATTGATGAGGTTAAATATAAGAGATCTATTAGTATGTATAAACCCATATTGGGTGTTAAACACATCTTACCCAAACAGATTGGGTTTTCAAATACAATGACTATTAACAATGGTGACCATATCCCTGCCCTGTTTAAGGACTTTTGCATAAGTTTTGTCACTACATATACTATACACAGTCATTTTTGTATTGACATTATCTGGAAAAATTGGGATTTATTTAAAACTAATCCCATACATCTGTAGTAAAATGGGTGATATTCCTAAAGTTATTTTTAGGAAGGGTAAAAATTTTAAAAAACTACTTGAACAACAAAGACATAGTTACCCTAGAATAACAAGTATGGATAAATGTCAAAGTTGTAATTTTTGTAAATATGTAGAGGTAATGAACATGTTTACAGTTGGTGGTTTAAAATTCAGATTAAAATGGAGGTATAACTGTCATTCAAGAATGGTTGTTTATTTGGCTAGGTGTCAATGCTGTCCTGCTTTTTATGTAGGCAAAACAGAGCTTAGGCTCCGTGAAAGAATCTACGAGTATCAATATGCTATAAGTAGAAATAAATTAGATAACGCCTTAGCCAAACATATCCAGGGAAATAATTAACATAAATTCAAATACTTGGTTACTGACCAGGTTTATAATGACATTAGGGGTGGCCCCTTGCCCTTGCAACTTGAGGAATTAGAGTTAGCCTGGCAGATTAAATTGAAGGCTTATAATTTTCCAGGCTTAAATGAAACCTGTTCCTTAAGTAGTATTTTAAAATTAAAGAGCTTAAAGAGATGAACAAGCGATTATGTAAGCTTAGCGTACATTATGTATTTATTATTTGTTCTTATGCATATATATTATGAGTTTAATATGTGTCATTTGTAATAGGTCTTAAATTGTATTTATGATTATATGCTTAATTTTAGTGATGGATGTTTTCTATATATAGTCCTTATAACAATATATTCAGTAATCTTGTGTGCCTTTAAGGAAGTAAGGAATGAAGTGTTGTCTTAACATGATTGGTCAAATGTTTACACCTGAGACTACTTATACAGTTTTTAAAATTTGTATAATGTTTCTGAAGAAGTTTGCATACTGGGCAAACGGAAAGCGCTTCAAATAAACTACAGTTATTAAAGCTTCAAATAAACTACAGTTACTAAGCTTCGTTTTACTTTGGCAAGCAGCCGTGGCTGATTTTTTACTTAGTCTATTCATTAGACCCATTATAGAGTACAGCGCCCCTTTTGGAATGTACCTCACAAGACATCTGCAATAGGTGGAAAGGCCACAGAAGTACCTCACAAAGTGGATTACTGGCCTCAAACACATGCCCTACACTGACCGTCTCAAAAAACTCCAACTTTACTCCGTAGCATATCACCTACTCTGAGGAGATCTCTGCCTAACATATAAAGCTTTGTTAAACTCAGAACTGTTGGACATGGTACACTTAAAGAAATCCCAATCCCTCCAAGCTACATGCTCTAGGGACCTAAACCTTGTCACCACAATAAACAGGACATGCTGGAGGGATAGATTCCTGTCCCAGAGACTTCCTATACTCCTGGAACAAGCTACCCATCTATGTCAAGCAAAGTTCCTCATTAGTACTCTTCAAGAAAACTCTTGATGAGTGGATGGAAAATAGGAAATGCACCCAGGGGATCACTTCTGTGCCTCTGCTAGACAGGGGCACAGGAAATTAACTTTCTTGTGTGATGTAAGCCAGGGAACCTTGTTGGCTTGGCTTACTTAGGCCTTTGGGCCGATATATATATATATAGATATATAGAGCCTTATGTATCAATATCTTGGGCTCTGGTGCGTGATAATGAAATACCTTGCAGTGTATAGAGTTTTTAGTGGAACCAGGAATAAAAGCTGCTGTTAAAAAGGGATAATTAGTACAACATATAAAGTATTGCATGATAACTATGGGAATCAATCACAGGAAATTAGAAAAGACTGGGAAGTGAGACAGGATAAGCAATTCACAAAGAAACAATGGCAGATTACAAGTGTGGCTCCAAATATGCAAGAAAGTTTTGGATTTTTGCTTGGAAGAGTTAAGTATTTTTATACCCAAAGCAGACTGCAAATAATTTTTCTACAGATCAATTGCAAATGTTGAAATGTGATGGGGAAGAAAGAGATAATTGGGAATATATTTTTGGGAGTGTAATAAGTTGGCAGACTTTAAAAATTCCCTGCATACTACTCTGTCAGAAATAGTGGGTGAGCAAATTGATGAAACTAAGTAAATAATTTTTTTGAGCTGTGATACAAAATCATAATTTCCTAGACATAGTAAAGCCTTGCTGAGTTTGATTCTGGTAGCTGCCAACATTTTTCAATTACTGGAAAATGGAAATGCAAGTCTAAACCAACCTTACTAGAAGTAGTGAACATAGTAACAGAGATAAAAGAACTGAAAGCTGGATCTCTAGAAAAGGGTAGCAGCAAATTACATAAAAAATGTGAATTGTGAGAACAATATATGTGGAATAATATTTTGGAGGGCAAATGTGGTTTAAGGGAAGGTAGGAATTAAATGAGCTATGTAATGTTCAATTAAAAATGACTGTACAGAAGATTATATGTGATTTATAATGTTTGCAACTGTTTGTTCTCATTTATATAACTGTATGAGTGCCTGTGTCATAACTACTAATTTAATAAAGATGTTTCTTGTAGTGTAGGTTCACAGAGCAAGTTTATAGCATCTCCTCAAGAAATAATAAAAAGATGCACCAGGCTTCTGGAAGGTGTCCTGTGGAAAGCCACTTGAAAAATGTCTGTGCTGAAGGGAAAGTCTTTCGACAGACATTAGAGGAGTTTGGACTCTTCTCACTAAAGATCAGAAGAGACAGAGAAATTATGTTGGTTACAAGATCACGTTGGGAAAATGCAAAAGGGTCACCCGGACAACAAAGAAACCTGTGGATTGTAGGAGACAACTGCTTACTGGACCTGCAAAGTACTTCTTCATTGAAAGAGCTATGGACCTTGTAGTAGTGACCACAGTGTGATGGGGAGACAGAATCCATAGGGTTATGCACCTTGTAAAGGAAACCACAATGAAAAGGGGAGAGAGAATTTATTGAAGCATTCGAGTTCATTATCCAGCTGAAAGAAAGTGCAGAAGAAAAGGAGGAATAGAAAAGCGGTGCATGATTAAAATACACATAGCAGACTATACAGACTGATTGTCTCATTCTATTGTTACACTAATGGAGCCACAGGAAATATCTCTAAAGCAAAATGACCTGATATAAACAGCTAAAGGAGGAATGTTACATCAAAGGAGGAAATAGATTAGCTTTATTGCTTAAATGAATTAGCTGCACTTCTAGTGCCTACTGATTAATGTTTAGAAATACTGTAAAAAGTACATGCCAGTGTGCTCTCTACTCTGGAGTACTTGACTCATATTTCCTTAGACCTCACCTTGCTATGGCCTTGAAATTAGCCTATGGGGATTTTAGAGGTACATAACTGCTTAGCTGAATTACAAATACTTATCAGACTTGAGTTAAATGATGGAGCAATAAATTACAACACAAGGTGATACATCTTGTCAGAGTGACTGGTGAAACAAAGGAAATCCAGCTCTGCCATTAAAGAGTTATCCATTTCTCTGTTTGTCTTTGTTGCTTTCCTGCCTGTAATTGTTATTTCTATGCCCTGCCAATAAACATAGAACTGAAGAAAAACATACTCTTTATAAAGGCAATCAAAATACTCAATTCAGTGGCCAGTCGGAAATCTAAACGTAGTCATTTTGGTACATATGCTTAGGATAATAAATTTAGGATTACTGTATACGTGCATTATATAGTGCATAAGCACATGCAGTGAATGGCAAATATCGACCTTCATTATATTGGATGGCTATGGAGCTGACAGGTGGTTTGCACCAGATGCAAACACATGTTTTCTTGAAGCAAAAAATTCTCTGTCACCTAGTCATGGGTCTCATCATCAGGGACAGATGCTTCAATACTTACCTATCAGGCATAACTCTGCTGAAAAGTATACAGTATCAGTTAAGTACTCTGCCTTAAGCCATAGATATTATAGGTTTGTGTGTGTGTGTGTGCATGTGTGTGCATGTGTGTGTGTGTGTGTGTGTGTGTGTGTGTGTGTGTGTGTGTGTGTGTGTGTGTGTGTGTGTGTGTGTGTGTGTGTGTGTGTGTGCATGTGTGCGTGTGTGCATGCATGCATGCGTGTGTGTGTGTGTATAAAGCAGCCACAAAGAATGTTGTACAGAGCTCCAGGTTCACACTCAGAATGCAAATAAACCACAACAAAAACAGAAATTAAACATGAGTATAAGTTAAAGCAATTCCATTTTTTGGTACAGCCACAAAAATACAAACCATGATTTCACCTATTCAGTTTTTCTGGTGCTTATCACATGCTGAATTTCTGTTTTTGTTGTGGTATTATATTTTCTGACAAACAGTCTTGTCATATTTATCCTTATGGACTCAAGTATAAATCATTTATTTTTATGCTGTCAGAGTGATATAATGGTTAAGGTGTTAACTCTAAAGACACAAGGTACAGGGTTTGATTTTCAGAAAGGGAAATTATCTAGGCTTAAAATGGTCCACAAGGTCAGCTAGCCTAATACTTACCTATGAAACTTCATATTTATATACTCTTTTTGGTGTCTCGGTATGAGCTTTATTTTCTCCTTCTGTGAGGTACATATTAACTTTGAACTTTCTGTTTTGGATAATGCAGCATCCTTAACAAATAAGAAACTAAATGGAATAAGAATTCTTCCAGTAAATGAAGCACGCCATAAATAAAATACGTCTTTGTAGTTACAGTTGGCTAACAAGGGCTTTTCTGCACAATGAGTAGTGATGTAATTGTCCTAGCTTATCCTTTTAATGATGACTTTTTCCCACTGAGTGCATTTACTTCTTGCTTAAAGGAGTAACAGAGCTAAATTAATTCATTAGTCCTTAGTTAATGTCCTGTTGCACTTTTGAGGTAGCTATCCTCTGATGTGCCCATTGCCCGGATATAACTCTGTATCCATTGCAATCATTCACATATTATAAAGTACTGAAAACTGAATATCCTGAGAGACTATGAATATCCTATTGTAAGTTATATAGAAACAGTCTAGCCAAAATGTATAAAGCTGACAGGCAGAACTTTCAACAAGTATATAATTATGGACTCTATAATGAATCATCTTCATGTCCAGTGCTTGTTGCTATCAACATAGCTTACATAATATATAATCATCAAGGGCAAGGAAACTACCGTCAAAATCTTTTCAAAAGCAAACTTCACGTTACTTATGACTGAGGTGGAAAGTTTCAAAGCCCCCATGCTGAAGGATAATGCTATTCAAGCTGCAAAATCCTTTACTAATGCATTCTATGGGCACCTACAAGAATGCATGGATCATGCCATCCCAAGCAAAACCAAGACTCACTCCTCCAAGAAAAGGAAACCAGTCTGGTGGACTCCTGCCATTAACAAGCTATACAAAAGAAGGAGGAAACTAGTACAAAAAAGAGTAAAATCCTAAGAAGGGAAGACATCCCTGATCAATATCAGCAAGAAACTATGATCCCTCATAAAATCGTCCAAGGCGAGCTTTGAAAGAAAAATTGCCAAGGACTCCAAAGATAACCACAAGGCATTCATTAGCTATGTCTGGAATCTCAGTGGCAATGCTCAGATCTGCTAGGAGTTTGTGCAGAATCTCATAAAATACACTGAACCGACCGATATCGCCAACATCCTGGCATACAGGTCCAGCACAAACTTCACCCCCCCCTCACCCCCAAAAAGGCCCATATCCATACCAGAAAAAACATAGAGTCCCTGAAATCACAGACACTCAGGTTAAAACAGCCCTCTCCAAAGCCAAAAACACAGCATCAATGGGACTGGACAGTGTCCCAGGCTGCATCCTACACAAGCTCAAAGATGAACTAACCCCTCACCTAAGCACACTGTTCAAACTCAGCCTCTCCACAGGCTACGTACCCATAGAGTGGCGCACAGCAACAGTTATTCTGCTCCACAAAGGTGGAACCACAACAGACCCCAGGAACTATTGCCCTATAAGCCTGACTAGCTTGGTCTGCAAGGCTATGGAGTGCATCAACATGGAATTCATTAACAGAGACATTGGGAACCTCCAAACACTGGACCCTACCCAGTTCGGCTTTGTTAAGGGCAGATCATGCCTCCTAAACCTGGTGGACTTCTTTGAGACAGTTACCAAGGCTATAGACAAGGGAAAGGTGGTACACACAGCCAACCTAGACCTCGCTAAGGCCTTCCACACCATTCCTCATTCTGGTATTATAGACAAGCTCACCAGCCTGAACATAAACCCCTACGTCAAAAGATGGGTTGCCAACTGACTCATGGACAGAACCCACATGGTGAGAGTTGCTGGAGCTAGGTCTGACTCTAAACCAGTTACAAGTGGCATTCCGCAGGGCTCAGTCCTAGGACCCCTCCTGTTCAGCATATACTTCTCAGAGGTACAGGCAAGCACAGGAGGACTATGGCTGACCAAGTTCGCAGACAACTGCAAACTAGGGGCTATAATTGACTCTCCAGCTAACACAGACATCCTCCAAAAGGGTCTCACTGAGACGGATACCTGGTGTAAAAATCATGGCCTCAAGC
Organism: Protopterus annectens; assembly: GCF_019279795.1. Classification (NCBI taxonomy): domain Eukaryota; kingdom Metazoa; phylum Chordata; order Ceratodontiformes; family Protopteridae; genus Protopterus; species Protopterus annectens. The sequence continues at coordinate 796,267,960 of NC_056725.1, forward strand.
TAAAAGCCAAAAAGTACATAGCCATCCCCTTTGGAAAAAACAAAGTACCCACAAACTACAACACAGGTGGTAGCCCCCTAAATACGGAAGATGTAATAAGGGATCTGGGGACCCAAGCAGATAGTAATCTCTCTTTTGATAATCATATTGTCAAGGTGGTTAGAAAATCCTTCTATGTGGCCCACCTAATCACAAAAGGGTTTGCATCTAGAACAAAAGAGGTTATTGTGCCCCTCTACTCATCACTCATCAGACCCATCATAGAGTACAATGCCCCATTTGGGATGTACCTTACAAGACAGCTGCAACAGCTGGAAAGACCACAGAAGTACCTCACCAAGAGGATCACTGGCCTCAAACAGATACCCTATGCAGCTCGACTGAAGAAAATCCAGCTGTACTCGATTTCATACCGCCTACTCAGAGGTGATCTCTACTTGACATACAAGGCCATGTCCAACCCAGAATTGATGGACGTGCTCCACCTAAAGCAAACCTTATCCCCTCGAGCCACATGCTCCAGGGATCTAAACCTCACCATAACAATTAATAAGATGTCCTGGAGGGATAGATTCATAGGTTCATAGGTTCATAGGTTCATACTAGGCTATCTGCCCAAGGGCATTTATAAGCCTAGCCCATAGTTATTTGGCTTTCGCCACCCCTTTAGTTTGAATAAAACTATGCCTATTATTTTGCTGTGCTTCTGTCAAGCAGTGACACTGAAGTAATCCCTGGGGTATATCTGCGATCCCCCATCCATTGGTCAAGATTCCTCTTGAACAAGGCCAGCGAGGTGCTCTGCCTCACATGTACCGGGATTTTGTTCCACAGCATAGGGAGTCTCTGGGTGATGAATCTGTCCCTCCAGCATGTTCTATTAATAACCGTGTCAAGGTTTAAGTCTCCTGCCCTTGTGGTTCTGAGGGATCTAGATTTTTTGAGGTGCAGCATATTCATCAAATCAGGGTTTGACATGGCCTTATATGTCAGGCACAGGTCACCTCTGAGCAAGCGGTATGAGACTGAATAGAGCTGGAGTTCTTTCAGTCGGGCAGCATAAGACATATTTTTGAGACCCTTTATCCTTTTGGTGAGGAACATTTGGGGCCTTTCCAGCTGCTGCAGGTGTCTGGTCAGATACATTCCAAATGGGGCATTGTACTCAATCATAGGTCTAATGAGTGATGAGTACAGGGGGGGCGATGACCTCCCTTGATCTAGATGTGAATCCCTTCATGATCAGGTGGGCAATGTAGAAGGTTTTCCTAACTACTTTAGCAACATGAGTGTCAAACGAAAGGCTACTGTCAACCTGGGTCCCCAGATCCCTGATGACTTCTTCTGTGCTCAGTGGATTGCCACCTATATGGTAGCTAGGGGTAACCTTGTTTTTCCCGAAGGGTATGACTATGCATTTCTTGTCATTTAACTTTAGGCCATGGCTCTGGCACCAGTTATCCGTTTCTGTGAGGCCCTTCTGAAGGATATCTGTGTCAGATGTGTTTTCGACTATGGCGCCCAGTTTGCAGTCATCTGCTCCCCAAAGCTCCCCAAAATTAAATGTTGTCTATTTTTTAACATGGGTGGCAGCTTTGGAACTTAACATTTGTATTGTATTCCTGTCCAAGAGACTTCCCACGCTTTGGAACAAGACTCCAGTCTACATTAAGCAGAGCTCCTCGCTAACACTCTTCAAAAGAAACCCTGATGAGTGGATGGGAAACAGAAATTTTACCTCGGGGATCACTTCAGTGGCTCTGCTGGACAGAGGCACAGGGATCTAATCTAATGGGGTGGTGAAAGCCAATACATTCTGGCTAGGCTTATAAATGCCTTTGGGTAGATAGCCTAGTACCTAGCTATGAACCTATTAGGCGGTCTCTTGCATGATGAATAGCAGTTAAGGTCCTTATTACAAAAAGCCAAAGTTTTACCTCCCACTGAATTGCTCTTCACTCCATTCAGTAGGTAAAGCCCAGAGTACCACAGAAGATATTAATGGGTGCATCTCCCCAAAATTAAAAGTTTTCTATTTTTTAACATGGGTGGCAGCTTTGGAACTTAACATTTGTATTAAAGCAAGCACCTCAGTACTACACAGCTGGATGCATGCAGGTAGCAAGTGGTGGACACTGATTGGTGCAGAGGCCATCACCTAATCATGTGCATCACTTACAAAATCCATGCTGCAATCTATACAAAGCAGCTCAATCCCTGTAGTGGAGAGAGACAGAGACAAAGAGAGAGAGAGAGGGAGAGAGGAAAAAAAACAAACAAACAGACACATCAAACTGTATCCAGAAACTGTATACAGTCCTACAACAGGTATGTGAAACATATATGCATGTAACTGAATGTAGTACTTGGTCTATAATACTGGGATAGATGTTGTGGAATGATTTATATGTGCCATCAAGTGTTGTTGTTGTAATGATGTCCTGGTGAACAACTGCTATGGAAAATAGTGTCTGTCCCTGTGGCCAGTGGACCATACCTGTCAATTGTGCAGATCAGCACTGAATGACATGATGAAAGCCATCATAGTGCGTGCTCTGTACTGCAAGACATGTATATTAGTGTGGCAAATAGCTGGTGGCAGAAGTAATGCCGTTATGATAGACACATGAGTTTCAGAGCCCACCACTTGCAGGACAGTCATGTTAGCATGTAATGTAGCATGCACAGATGCAATAGATGTGTAATGGACCTACCTGCAATCTGTCCCTATATATACCCCCCCCCAATGTTAGGCTGTGTCCACATGTGACACCTGCCTGTGTACAGTGCAGCTGTGAAGGAAGGAGAGTTAAACAGTGTGGACCTGATGTTTGAATGCACTACATATACATATATATATATATATATATATATATATATATATATATATATATATGTGTGTGTGTGTGTGTGTGTGTGTGTGTGTGTGTGTGTGTGTATACATACATGTATGTCTACAGATATACAGACACATATATATCTGAAGACATACATGTATATATATATATATATATTATTTATTTATTTAACAAATGTAAAATGAATATATAAATATATATATATATATATATATATATATATATATATATATATATGTCCACAGTTATACAGACACACAGAAACACACACACACACACACACACACACACACACACACACACACACACACACACACACACACACACACACACACACATATATATATATATATATATATATATATATATATATATGTCTACATATATACAAACACACACACACACACACACACACACACACACACACACACACACACACATATATATATATATATATATATATATATATATATATATATATATATATACAGCAGTACGTGGGTGCAAAATGGGCAGTTATGTCTGGTGTGAAATTTATGCTAGAAACACATTGCCCTTGTTTGTGAAGGTGGTATTGGTATTTTGGGGAAGGATAGTAGGTATATTTGGGGAGGTAGATTGGGTTGGAAGATAGAAAAGACAGCATACATGGGTGGGTAAACAGCTTGGATGGGGAGTGTTGTTTGGAATGTGGAAGCCCATGAGCCCCCATATGGAAACAATGGGACCAAGTTCCCCACCCATGGGCAGTCACAACAGCATCTTCATGGCCCTGAAGGTGCCTGGGCTGGGGACTGAGCAGGAGGAGCATGCAGACCCTGTGATTGTGTATTGAGGGCCTCAAGGTGGTGTAGCACATCCTCCAAGTCTCTGTGGAACTCCCTGTGCACCAGACCCTGGACCTGACTTTGGGTGACAGTATCCTGTCTGTGTGTGCTCCAGGGGAGAGGGTGAACACCATCCCCTGTGGTGGTTCCACCTGAAGGTAGTGCAGGACCAGTAGATGATGAGGTCCTTGTGTGGGTCCCAGTTGTGATTTGGCCTGGTAACATGGCCAGATGAGGTGGGAGAGGTGGTTCTGCTGGCAAATGTATTGCCAAACATGTTATTGTGTCACTGTTATAGAACATATGTGGGTAGTAATAGTCCACACATTCCAGGATTATGTCTAATAACATGCATAGGTATCCCCATTAACACAAAACAAGAGATGTTCAGCAGTCACATAGCAAACAGAACACGTGCATATATGGAACTATAGTGGCCATTACAATGGCATGCAGGTGACATTGTTCGGAACAGGCCACCAATGATAGTGTTTCAACATGGAACATGACTACAAACACTTTGCATAAGTTGTTGTACAATACGATATATGTCCTAGCAGTAGGTCTGCTGTAGGCATACCCATCAAGTTGTGTGATCAGATTGTTGTTGCAGATATGGCGGGGGGAGGCAGAGATGTGTATTAATAAGATGTGTATCCTTTCAGTATGAGGTCCTCAGACCTGTTTCCCACTTTATGTCTTTCAGGCACAATGTCTCAGGAGAGACTTCCGATCTACACACCTCAGGAGAATGACATCATCATCATACCTGGTGCAGCACTACCACACCCTTTTGGGCATACAGCTCATGATCTGCAGGAGAGGACCACCCTGTGGAATGATCCTGTCCACAGGGTAAATGATGTTGGCCTGCATAACCGCAGTTCTGAGCAGGTCCGACATCGGTGCACTGATCTACTCTGCCATGCCCATCGGCATGCTGCTGCAGTTAGAAGGGACCAGATTGCCATGGGGGGTCCTGCCATCCAGCCCCCCCTGACACATGCTGTGGAGCTTCCTGCCAGCCTCAGGGCACCTGCCCGGCTGCAAACACAAGACCCGGCAGAGAGCATAGTGGAGGTGGTTGCTACCCACATAATGGCTGAGGAGTGTGCAGGTAAGGCCACAGGGCACATCAGTAGACCACTGTTGCATATCCATCTGCATCTGTAGAGTTTAATCATGCATATGTGAGATGAAATATATATATAGTCTGTTGCTGCATTGTAGTAATAAACAGATGTGCATAATCTGTAGTATTGTGGGTTTGTACTGTTGATGTACTGTAATGCTGCTCCCAACTTGTACCAGTGCCACAGGTATGGAACTGACATCACATCTCTCACACAACTATGTAGGTCCCTCTGGTATACCTCCAGGGCAGCAGCCTGTAGCTGGTGAGTATGGTGTTTGCTCAGGTTTGCCAATACACCGGTCATGTTATGGCCATGGTAAAGTCCATGCACACATTTAACACACCTACCCATAATGCATGCTGTACATGTTCACTTATTGTTGCTGTTAACTGCACTGCATCACAGTGGTCACCATGGTGGCATATCTGAAGGGTAGTAAGAATCCTGCAATATAACTAACAACCTGTCATTGCAAGTTGTGTGCACAGAGATGAACATAATGGTGGGACGAATGGCCTACAGTAGAGACATGTCTGAAACATCACCCTTATACAGTGCTACAACTGTGTATATACCACTATTACAATGGCAACTATTACAGATGTACACTACGGCATATCACAATACTGTATTCCACAATCCTTACAACCTGTAATGTGGTCCTAACATGAGCAATGAATGTGTAATATGGAATCCTGTGTTAGGACAGCAAATATGGGGAATACATACCTTCACAAACACTGTAAGCATATGAATGCATACACTCCAGATAACATATTGTGGAAGCAGCTTTTGAGGTACTGACAATATGCACCCTTCATAAGTATGGACCTTCCAGCAAGTACAAGTCCTTAATGTCACACCAAGAAATGGTCTGCTGCCCAAGATGTTTGGCCATCAGATGTGCCTCCATACCTGCAACTGAGGCAGCTGTGGCTTGCACACATCTTACAAGCCATGGAATGGATCCCATACCCAACAGGTAGCACCCAGGAGTTGGACATGCAGCCTTACCTCACCATTGCATATACCATGGCAAACAGTGCAGACAGTAATGTATGTGGCGAGGATGTATGGGACAGGATTAATGTAAAAAATAAACAGATGGCCATCCAAGACAAATGATGACACATGTTGCAAACTAGTCATGCAGGCTGCCTAGTAACATGCCACAACACTGAGGGAGTTGCAGGAATGTCTAGCAAGTACTGGCTGTGCAGTACCTGTGTCAGAAATTGCCTAGATTCTGCATAAGTGTAGCCCATGGGTTAGGGTAATCAGATGAGACAGTTGTACCACAAGAAACATTAGCCAGAGCTCTCTACAGGTAGCATATGCATAACAGCAAAAGTCCCCCAAAGGCATGCATTGCAACGTGGACTGGTGTACCAAGACCAAGTTGGAATGCATTGCAATGTGGACTGGTGTACCAAAACCAAGTTGGAAACCTATAGACAGTATCAGTTAAGATACATGTTCTGCACAACCAACACCTCACCCCACCTCAGCCCACCATCCCCATCTGTACCTTGCTGGTCCCAGTGTACACCTGTATGTTTGCCATTCATTAGCAGGGACTAGGCCGGTACACATGGTGTTCAGAGTTTGGGACACTGCAAAATGACACACATGTGTAGGCCATAGTTGTCAAGCATCTGCAAAAAGGCTGAGGATCAGGAGGGGGTGTCATCCTGAAACACAACAGTGCACTGAAGCAGAGATCCAAAGCTCGCGAAGAATGGCTGCATCTGCACACAAAGTCATGAATTGTGGCAGACATAACCCTGACTCCACAGCAATAATGACAGTACTATGTGATCTCCAAGGGCTGTGCACATGAGTTGACCTTGAAATCATGCAGAGTTGGGGGACATTTGTAGGACAGAATGACCATATACTGGCAAATGCAGATGGCCCATGCTAGTATACCCCTTCTAGGAATAGTAACTGCTGTAGTACACATAACAGTTGGTGCAACAAACCATCATGATAAGGGAGTGCGCACATATGCATCCACAAATTGTATGCATCTCAATCAGCATATGCACAACTAATACATATGCTTGATACTGCATTTGATTGCACAGGTCATATGTCACATATTAGGTTCGTGTAAAGTTAACATATACAGTAATGTGGCCCCATGGCATATCAGGGAAGAGGGTGTCATATCAATAAGGGTGTGTACACTCCCCATAGCCATGGTAAGGTTTGGAGGTTGTCAATGTAATTGTATTTTATTGGCCATACATGCACCACTGATGATGAGATCTGTAAATCAGACATCAGGGATTCACAAATGACATCTGTCCACATATCATCCCAGGTATGTGTCGGACAAACACACAGGGGCTGTGAGCAGCAGAGCAAACATAACTGACACACATATACATATTCAGCAATGGTGTGTACACTGTGAGGTATGGTGCACAGTACATGCCAGGGTGCCGAACATGTGCATAGCAATACTGTGTACATGGGTGCAGTGTGTTCCAGGGGGAAGGGGCATCACCTACTAACACAACCCATGCATCACAGAGATGTATAATGTTGGTAACAGGGATTGACTATAGCTGCACTGCATGATGTTGAGTGCCATATGTCATGCATGTTGACAGATAGGTAATGAGAGGTTTGTGTGTAATATCTTTGTGCAACCTTACCTGTAAGTGTGTGTGTGGGGGGGGGTGAATTTGTCTGTAAGTGCTATCTGGTGGAGTGGAGGGAGACTGATGTGTGTGTGTGTGTGTGTGTGTGTGTGTGTGTGTGTGTGTGTGTGTGTGTGTGTGTGTGTGTGTGTGTGTGTGTGTGTGTGTGTGCATGTGTGTGTGTGTGTGTGTGTATATGTGTGTGTGGGTTTGTGTGCGTGTGTCTATGTATGCACATGTGTGAGTGTGGGGTTGTTCATACCTCTCAACTTCCCTTAGAAATTGTGCAGTAGATGGACATGGACAGACACATTAGACACCAGGAATACTTTTCTGAAATGTAATCACAGGACAGCTGATAGTATAATAAAGTCTGCAGCATGAAAGATGCATTGGCAGGGAAAACTAGACACCAGGGATACATTTTTAATTGCAATCATCAGAAAAATGAAAGAATACCCACGTATGCAGCACTAAAGATGCATTGGGGAATTAATAGACAAAAACTAGAGAGTGTTTCCAAATATTACTGCAGTCCACATAAAAAGTTAATAGAGCAACAGATCTTGCATCTACTGAACAATAGTTAAGTATGAAACTCCAGTGTGTGACACTATTGACTGACTGTAGTAGCCCATAACATATGGGGCCATGCTCAAGACGTCTGGACAAAACCAGGGTGAACACTTGATGACATCAGGGAGTCTTTGAAAAAAATGACTCCAATCAAGTTAAAGAGTTAATGGAGTAACAGATCATGTTTTGTGATAACTTTTCTGAGCAGTTAGATGAATGATAGATTAATGACTGGTATTATTGGCTGTAATTATTCAAGACTGATGCAGGACGGGGAAAATAAGGGAAAAAAATAGGGACATTATGTAAACTCAGGGACAGGTAAGTAGTATGGTATAATGTCGGGGTGTTTGTGTGTGTGTGTGTGTGTGTGTGTGTGTGTGTGTGTGTGTGTGTGTGTGTGTGTGTGTGTACTGTTAAGCAATGACGTACAGGTCTTAAAGTGCATTTCTTGTTTTCCCCTCACAGGTGGCAAGATGGGTCAGGGTCCCTCCTGCAGGCAATCTGATGTTGGTGTCCATACAGACACTGAAAATGATGATAGGTGTGTTGAGGCACAGGCGGGGTTGTCAGGGGCTGAAGCTGCACCATCACTTGACATCCCAGTGTTAACCACCCCATCCCCGCACACAGTCACATTGCCTACAAATACCCCATCACCAGTGGCCATAGCTAAGGGACAATTGGAAGTTGGCGGCTTGGGTCAGGAATGTGCTGTATCTATGGCATGTGTGTCTGGACACAGTAGCCATAGCTGGATGTCCGGCAGGGTACCATAGAGGCAGATGTACAGGGGTGCTCATCGGAGGGCTGCTGGTCATCTTGTCCCTGGCAGAAGTGCCACATCTGGTGCCACCAGACACATGTTTCAGGCCATCATGGAGGTGCAGACATGTATGGAACGGTACACCAGACAGGCTCTGAGGCTGCAGAGAGTTACTCATTCAGCTGTTACAGACAACATCCGTGATCTTGCAGGTGCCCTCAGTTATTTTTCAGAGGTCATGGATAGATGGTGGGGTGAGATGGTGGGAATCCTCGACCGTGGAATGTCTGTGCTCGAGCATATTGTGGGAGGGGTGTGACAGCCATGTGGATGTAGGCCAGCAACACCAACAGTTGGAGGTTAACGTGGACATACCAGAACACAGACCCCGCTCCCATAGTGGCAGTACCAGCTACAGCACTGCAGGGGAAGTGCTGTTCACACCACACCACACCACAGCAGGCAATGTGCACTTGGCCCTGGCCAATCCCAAAAAGGACCTGGATCCAGCGGACATATATCATCATCAGGGAAGAGTAGCATATCGTGGCTTGTACTTGTTGGTGCCCGTGGAACCCCTGGAAGGCATAGTTCTCATGTCCATGGCCAGAGACAGTTAACTGCACACCCTGCCAGGTATGGTCTGCAGCTGTCCATCAAACCCCTGTATAGGGCAGCCACATGGCAGAACTGTGTGCATGCATACATACACACATTACCAACACAGCTAGGGCAACCCCATACCTACACACACCACATCACAACAGCCCAATTAATAATTAACCCCCCTCACTCACACACATGGTGTCAAGCATATGGCTCAGCCTAGGTCTCTGGCAAACCAACAAGACACCCTGTGCATATGATGATACCTGTGCCACATCCCTATAATCCATAACATCAATGCAGGGACAGGCTAATATGGTTCTAATGCACTGGGTGACTGTACTACAGTGTACCAATGTAATGCTGTGTAACATGTTGTCAGCAGTAAAGTTTAATGCTTACATGTCAGGAAGTGTAGCTGTCCAGTCATGTATTCCATTTGTGTTGTAGATGTCCATGTGTCAGCAGGATGATGGTCTGCTGTTGTATCCTACAAGGGATATGGCATTGTTGTGACACCTTGGCTGTGACATATCCTGGGTACAGGTGAACACATGTCACAGGTCTGTGTAACAGTTACTGCAGGATGATGGTCTGCTGTTGTATCCTACAAGGGATATGGCATTGTTGTGACACCTTGACTGTGACATATCCTGGGTACAGGTGAACACATGTCACAGGTCTGTGTAACAGTTACTGCATGTGCCACATGTCCAGTAGGGCTGGGGGGTGTATACAGGTGAGTGCATGGTGGCTGATGTCAGAAGCCCTTCTACAGTGATCAATGGTAAGTGTACTGGGTGGTACACACCACATGTTTGTGTATAACACACACAGAGCCTTTGGTGTTAATGCAATACAGAGAGAATACTGTACACATGGATGTATGTACCTGTGCAAAGAACCCATTTTAGCCTATGTAATTCCACCAAGACAGAATAGGCACAACAACACATTGGGAAATAAGCAGTCTGCTAGTTTGATGTCATTGACGATGGTACTGGCAGGGTATATGTCCCCTTCCCCAATGTAGTTCAATGCTCAACTCGGTAAGCATAGGTGTGGTGGTATGGATGGCACAGCCCTACCCTTTGGAGGGCAAGAGGTACTGTAGAACTGCAGATAGTGTGATAAACAACTACTTACCCTGTTAGCATGAACTGTACAGCATTATGACCAGCTAAACAGGGGGGGGTGCACTCAACAGTAACTGCAATGATGGTGGCTGTGTCCACAAGAGCCACACTCAGCTATATATACCAACCCCAGTATCACTGTACACCTATACTGTGGGGAAGAGGGCATTTAGACATCTACAACTAGTTGTGATGGAATATATTTCCACAGGATGATACCTGTAAAATGTTAGCATTTGCCAGACAGTTCTCATACAGATGACCTCCTGGGACATGTATACTCTGTAAACAGTAGTAGATTCCTTCACATACACACACACTCTTACTTGACAACACTGGGACTAGAACCCCTTCTTAGGTATGTAGTGTTACTGATATGTGTGTGGCCTTAATTTCACACACCACACAGCTTTTAGGATGAGGTGTGTTCCAGGTTACATGTTACATGAAGAACATCCCCAGGCCTGTACAGTATGGTAATGGGGGATGTATTGGTTGTTTATGGATAATACATAGTGTGACATACTGTCATATACACACTGACAAACACATAACAGTCATACACACATCTGAGAGACCTGGACTTATCAGTGCTAACTACCTTGTTAGTGTGTCCAATCTGTTACAGATAAGTTGCACGCAGCACAAGCATAACTGGGCTGGATAGTGTTATCAGTTACCTGTATGGTTGATGGTGACAGTGGTCTCCATACAGTGGAACATGGGACATGTACTGGGGGTACCATGGCATAAAGACAGTATACCCAGCACCCACACCTCACAGTGGATATTGTATGCACTGAAACCCATGATAACACTCTGACATACCCACCATCACACATTGACCAGGACTGCAATACAACCCCTTGTCTATTCCAAGAATGCTACTACAGGGATATGCATCTAATGCACATGCCACAGGTATAGTAGAGTGATGCATTGTCATGGCTCTCCTACAGTCAGCAACATCACTATCCCTAATACTGGGTAGCAAGGCATATTGTATTAGGCGAATGTGGCCTCAGAATGTTGTATCCTACAGATATATACACGTGCACACATACACACACTTGCCAGAACTCAGAGGGTATCCCATGCCTATCAACCCATTTGTACAACAGTGTTGTGCTGGTACTGCAAGCCGCAGGTAGCCCTTAGGGAGAAGAGTGTAACAAGGTACATGTAATGTCCGGTACAGCAGCAGCCACATCTAACTATGGCAATGGGGACACATTTGTCAGTACTGGGGTCCATTGGTGCAGGTGTTCATAGGTGCATACAAGACTATTGTCCATGGAGAGATGGGAAGTGTAGGGGATGTGTGTACAGTGGTATCTTGCCACCTGCCATGTGCCAGCAGGCCATCTATCAACAGATACCACAGGGGTGATCCTCAGGGTGACAGTTACATGCAACATCCAATCATCTGGTTGCCTCTTGCAGAGGGCCAGTAAGGTGCTCTAATTGACATGTATGCAACATGTATTACATAACATGGTCAGTATCTGTCTTGGAAACCTGTACGCAAGCATGTTCACTTGACTGTGGTAGTGTAATTGAGGTATTCATGGCATGTGGTGCGTACAGGGTGTGGATTCCTAGCTGTGGCATTTATAACACTGCTGAGCAGACGTTAGTGTCAGTCAAGCATAGATTGCCTGTAAGCAGCCAAGATGGATACCTGACATCTGCACATCTGGACAGAGGACAGACAGACATCAGCTAGCCAAATGGCTATGCATTAGGATGAATGTGTTGACAGACAGATGTCTGACACCGATAGGTATGCCATTACTACATGACAGCAGCCCTCAATGACATATCCTATACACACAGTAGTCTACAGTTGATATCCACGTCAGATCAATATCCAGTAGGAAATATTTAATGAGACACAGCTCACACACCAAGAACAAGAGAGTGAGGACTCAGAGTCCATCTTTGTATGCAGGGGTGTTTGGTTTCAGTACTACAATCTGCAATCTACTCTTACTTGGGAAAGTACTGTCAACAGTAGTAACGTAATGATACATTGCATGCCAGTGTGACTGCATATAACCTGGAATACTACCTATGTATGTAACACATTCAAATGGAAAATAGTGTTATACAAGCCATATATACTCAAGTGTCCCAGACAGTAGACTCACACCCCTTGCTATTGTAATGACAGCACATACATGCATGTTATGTTCATGGAATTAAATACACTTATTAAAGATGTCATTACCCTGTTATTTTATCAGACTGGAATGTGAGCACTGGTTACCAAGGCTGAGCAATGCTTAGCAGGTTTCATCATTGCTGCAATATAAATGCTAAGCAGATTTGCACACTGGTAAGTGAAGCCTGCATGGTGTAAGTGCCTGCACATTTAACCGTACATTAGCAGCGCTTACTGTCATGCTAACCCGCGCAAACCCACTTAAAGCTGCTCAAAACTGCCTTAACCATTCTGTATCCAACAGCCCTTGTTCTGCCCAGCAACAAAATAAACAGCCCTTGCAGGTCTTGAACCTTGTACACTACAGTCACAGCAGTTAACCACTAAGCCATCACAGCTGTGAAGACAGTTGTTGTTTTTTTCCAGTATATCTGTCAGTACACATACTGAATAGTATTGAACAACTGCTATGACTTCTACAATTGTGTAGTATTTGTTAGCAATATTACTGTTGAATCACGTATGTTGTTATATCTAAATATACACATATCAGATAAATATGGTGTGATACATCTGGGAAGGTATATACAACAGTCATGTTTACACATAACAAGGATATGGATATATATATATATATATATATATATATATATATATATATATATATATATATATATATATATATATATATATATATATATATATATATATACACACACACATATGTAGATATATGTGTACATGTACATACACATATATATTCATATATATGTATTTATATACATCTGTATATTGCATTATATATATTGTCATATATAGATCTATCTGTATATATATATATATATATATATATATACATATGTATATAATATATATATATATATATATATATATATATATATATATATATGTGTGCATACATATTTTTACCATGTCCAGAACATGTAGTGTGAAGTCATACCTTAGCACCAATAGTACATAATAACCAGAGAGCACTGTGCAAACTACAGGCAGACTGCCACAACACTGGCTTACATTTCTTATGGCGGAATACACATGTACTTGCAAATATAGCAGGCTCTACAGGCATGTAACAGCACGGAGTAACAGACACCTGTGTGAAAGTGCATACCCACAACCAGTATGAACACAGCTACAGTCAAATATGGTAAGCATGCATAATATTACAGTATATGGACTGTGTGATCAACACCATCCTCATATGTGCCACTCAGACACTAATCCTACATATATTGGGCCAATTCACAGTGTATTCTGATGCCTGACTGTGGTATGGGGCATGTGTGGGTTTGACCTTACAAACATGTACGCTGATAGGGTACCATTCACTGGAGCAGCATGCAACATCACATAGAACAGGACCAAGAACAATGACATCTACCACAGTCTGTACACAGGCCAAGGTACATATTCACAATACACAGTCTTGTCGACAATCACCATAAGTACACAGACCTCACTACTGTACACACTACAACAGAATGTCCAGGTTTTGTCTACAAATATAAGCCCTACTATACATAACATGTCTAGCAGTCTGAATTCTCACTAGCTTGTTATCTGGTATGATGCCAGTAAATAATGGTGTACTGATATGCACCTCTTACTGCATGACATATGTACAAAGGTTGACAGAGTTGTGGCTGGAGGCAAAAATACAGGGAAAATATTGACATGGTGCTGTGATAAACTCATACATTTACTGGTGTAACAGGGTTTGTTGTGACATATGTCTTCTGAGGGATATGAAGTCAGTAACTCTCATTCCTGTCACCATGTACTGACTGCAATCCTCAGAGTATGCTACTGCATTTCTAAAGATACGACATCTGTGAGTAACACAACACTTGTAAGACTCCAAATTCTGGCCAGTCTGCAGATAGCCCTAGAGGTGAGTTTCCTCAACCACATAACACTGTCATGACAGTTATTAAATCATGTAGACCAGACATATCCACACAAACCCTGTTAAACTAAAATTACTTCAAATGTAGAAAAGCAAGACTTACATTCTGTTCTCATGTCTGGAACATCCTCCTCCTGTTTGTTGGACTGTCCTCACAGTGTATGGTGTAAGAGGTATATCCCACTACCCTCTGTGATGCTGTTTGCAAAGCACCGACATGAAGTCCTGCTCACAGTGAATGAAAAGGGCCAACACCCACATTATGTTCCTAGTTATAGGAGTGTGTTTCCATGCAATTGGCTATGGGAATATTACCACAGCTGTTCCACATGCAATCAGCTAGTGGGGGACTTCAATTCATGCACAGGCCATCAGCTGATCATGAGCATCACTTACAAAACACAAGCTGCTGCCTAAGCAAAGCAGGTGTACTTTTCCACATCCACCAGAGAGGGAGTGAGAGAGACAGACAGAGACAAAGTAAGAAAGGAAGGGGGTAGGAGAGTAAGAGCTAAGCATGTTTGTGTCACACACTTATGAGAACAGGGTTTCAAACCCCTGCCTGACTATGTATTGCTATTACATTTTTATGCAGTTATTGCATGCGCCACAGTGCTTACATGCTGGATAGCTATCCAAAGGTATCTTTGCAGGTGAGTGACATCAGCAACAGTGATAAAGGAGGGATAAGGTAAGTGTAGTACATGTGCCTGTCCGCAAAAGCAGGTATCAAGGAAGACACAACCACATTGTCTCAGGGACTCACACACATTATTACAGTTGGCAGGGTCAGGATTAGAATTCCTAACTAACGAGTTTGCTTCACTACAGTATTACACAGGTATTCAATGTACCACAGAGGTTATTAGTCTGATATATGGGCAAAGTGTATGTCAAGGTGACTGACATCAGAAGGCATGCTTCACTAGGGCAATGAGAAGTGTAGTGAGTGTGAATGGCTTCCAAATCATTAATCTCCACACACACAAACACACACACACACACACACACACACACACACACACACACACACACACACACACACACACACACACACACTCAGATTTGCCAGTACTGACATGCATGGGTTCATTGCTTCACTGGTTTGTAGAGCTTGACTGTGCCAGAAAGCTGTACAAGGCTAGGCAAAGGGTATATATATATATATATATATATATATATATATATATATATATATATATATATATATATATATATATATATATATATATATATATATATATATATATATATATATATATATATATATATATATATATATATATATATATATATATATATATAAAATGGTCTGCAATGTGGCTCAGGGTTATATTCCCTGGATTGATCCACACAGGTGGGTATTGTATTCACCATCCACTCATCTGGGTTACTATTGTGGGTGGTCAGTGCTGTGCAATACTTGCCATGTATGTGTTCTATGTTCCATAACATGGACAGTATCTGGGTTGTGCACATGTCCCACATGCATGCTCTGTGATGTATAGAAGTGTACTTGGGGTCTCTGGGGCATGTTGCGTGGACAGATTATCAGCTGATGTGCATTCTTGACCTCATATGGTGAGAACTGGCTATGGAACTGAGGTTGATCATGCACCTACATTGACAGCATGATACAGGTATTCACTGGTGTTAGTGGCATCTGTCCATACAGGCATGTGTATAAGGCATGGTATTTCCTGTGTGGATTACATTTGCTGGCTCTACAGTTGTTGCAGGCATCCAGTGAGGAATATAGTAAAGGACCACTGTAAGCAATTATTTGCCTATTGTAGGGATGGAACAGGGTGCCATGTCCTCTGTAGTCCACTCTAATCACACTGTGGTTACTATCTGTGGGGAATATAAAGGGAACTACCAACACAGTGGTTGTTGCCTAGCCAAGTGTGTTTGTGTATGAGACATGGGTGGAGAGTGTTCTCTGGGTAATACACAGGTTGTTTATATTGTTCCCCAAGCCATAATGTCACATGTAGGGGTATGGATTGTTTACACCAGCCTCTGTGCTGTTTGACATCTGTTTTCCTTGTAAGGTGGACATTGTGACATATAATAGCTTCTCAATATAAGTAATTTGCAAAACCCACCCCACATTGAGTTCTGTTATTACACAATCACAGCTACCTCCCCACAGGATACTGATGATAAACACACACTCGACAATGCTGAGCGTCAAACCCCTACATAGCTTTGTATTGCTACTACAGTGTACTCCATTTATCACACGAGCCACAGAGCTTATAGGGCTAGTTTTTCCCCAGAGGTGTATTTCAAGGTGAATGACATCATCAGGCTTGCCAAAGTAGGGCAATGGAAAGTGTATTGACTGTGAACAGCCTAAAAAGCATTGATCCCTACACAGACAAACAAACACGCGCACACACACACTTATATCACACTATAGCATTATGCAGTTATAGCATGCGCCACAGAACTTATAGGGCTACTTCTTCCCCAAAGGTGTATTTCAAGGTGAATGACGTCAGCAGTGACTTTGAATGGCCTCAAAAGGATTGATCCCTACACAGACAAACACACACAGAGTTTCACAGTTAACATGTCTGGGATTAGAACTCCTACTTAACTAGTACATCACACTATAGCATTATGCAGTTATAGGATGCACCACAGAACTTATAAGGTTATCCCTTCTTCCAAGGTGTATTTCAAGGTGAATGACATCAGCAGGCTTGCCAAAGTAGGGCAATTGAAAGTGTAGTGACTGTGAATGGGCTCAAAAGCATTGATCCACACACACACACACACACACACACACACACACACACACACACACACACACACACACACACACACACACACACACACACACACACACACACACACACACACACACACACACACACACACACACACACACACACACACACACACACACACACACACACACACACACACACGTAATGTAGACCATTCTCCAAGCTCAATCCTACCCTACATACATTAACTATTACATATTACTAACAACAGTGAACGTGACTTACCTTTGTTGTGTGTTAGCTGGGAGAGGTGTGTATGTCAGATGCATGGGCATGCACATAGTACACTTCCTGGTGCCTCCCATACAGTGTTGGCAGCCGCGTTTTCATTGTCTTTTTCTGGTGAAAGTAGATGGACGAGATTGCTGGGTGTCTTTCATGTCACCTACCATGTCTGCTGCCTATGCTGGCCTGGGCATACTGGGCACTGGGCATACTCTGGGCCTTCTGCCTCTCAGGTAGGGCTCCTCTGGTTGTTCCTCTGCCTGTGCTGGCCTTGGCAATGCCTGGGCTGGTGTGTGGCCTGTGCCCCATGCCCCCATGCTGGCAACTGTTTCTGCAGGATCATATTGTGCAGCATAGCACAGCATGGCACATACAATGACAATGTAGTTGGTGTGTAGTGCACAGTACTCCACAGATATGTCCAGGTACCAGAACTATGACCCCAAAGACATGCTCTATTATGTTTCTGGTTTGTGCGTGTGCCTCAGTATGGTGTTCTTGTTCAAGCGTGTGTGCATTTCTGATGGGTGTCATCAGCCATGGCTCCAGTGCGTAACCAGCATCCCCCACTAGGTGGCCATATGGGATGTCCCCATTGGTAAATTTCTGGTACAGCTGCATCATATGCCAGATGTGGGAGTCATGATAGCTTCCAGGGCTGCCAGCACACACATTCATTATAATGCCCTGGGCATCGCACATGACCTGGCAGTGGATGGCGGGGAAGCCCTTGCAGTTTATGTAGACTCTACCCCGCTCACCGGGTGGTGCTTTGATATGTATATGCATGCAGTCTATAGCATCCACTACCTCAGGATATTCTGCTATTTGGTGAAAGAGATGCAGATTGCTGGTCAACGCCTCATGGGTGTTGAGGAAATATATGTGCTCACCGGCATGTGCTGACATGGAATCCAGGAACTGGTGGAGTACCCTGGATGCTGATGCGTGTGAGATCCCCATGATATCCACAGTTGGCCTCTGGAAGGTACCCATGGCTAGTATTCTTTAGCCTACACATACCTTAGTATCCACTAGGATGGGTTCCCCTCTGTTGGTTCTGTGTGTGAGACATGGCTGGCACAGCTCAACAATTTGCTGTAGGAGGTCCCTGTCCACCCTATAGCACTCCACTATCTCCAGCTCATGTAGCCTCTGGTAGGTTACTCTGGGTCTGTACACTCTTCTCCTTCTCCTCACTGTAGGTTGGTCATCGGCATTCTCATCCTCACCACCCTCAGCCTCTTCCACATGTTGATTTATGAGAGCAAAAGCAGCCCCTATCATTTTGTTGTTTTTGTTAGGTAAAATTTCCCTATTTGTGTACACCGGTGGTGTAGAGTTTGTGGGGAAAACCAGAGGGAAAGTTGTTTGCATAGTCTATAGTAGTGTGCTGGGCTGGGCTGCTGCCTGTGTAATTGTCCGATTCTGATACATTTCACCTGCCAGCTATGCTGGTTCTCCTTGATTGCCTTCCTACTGCTGTTTTTTCCTTCACATTGCCTTCCTGTTTAAGCTCAGAGGCACTCCACACAAACCCAGTGCTCAGATGTGACTGGAGCTGCTATTTCCTGGTTTAATTGTTTTTTTTTTTTTTTTTGTTTAAAACCCGGTGTGCAGCACGCACACCCATTTAGGCAATGTAAAGACTGCTAGCCAGCTTCAGACACATTCCCTTCCTTAGCTCTGCTAAGCTAAGGGCAAACTCGAGCCACAGAGCTCCAATAAGCTTACAGTATGCCTGACACACCCCTCTATGATGTCAGCTAACTCTTAGGCTTGCACCATGGTTTTCCTGCACCTACACGATAGCAATGAGGAGAAATCTGTGATTCAGTATCATTCCCCTCATTTGCATAGAATTGACTGCTAATGCCTGGTTACAAGTCTGACACTGAGCCTTCCCCCTTAGCAACCACTATTCAGTGGCCTTGTTGTCTTCTGCCTGCCATTGACTATAATGGCAAAATTGTGATTTTTGCCTAAAAAGCTTTTTTCAAGGTTTTAGTTTTCTTTTCGGACCGATCCCGTTTGCACGACACTGCCCTATGCTTAAATGGCCAAAATTGGACAAAAAAAATGAAAGTTACTTTTTGTTATTTTTGAAACTATTTTCCATGCCAATGGCCATATATTTGGCCATTGGCTTGCCTTCCACATTATATACACCCTTTATTTGGAGTTGTCATGGCTCCATAGTTTGCAGAAATGTACTCGGTTACTAGCAGAATGCATTTCTGCAGGTTACACTACTCCTGCACGGATGGCTGCCAGCTTCCTGGATCACTAATTCACCTCATTTGCATGTTTTTCACCTGCAAATGGGGTAGTTAGCATATGGAGCTTGTTCCTGGATCTCTCAGTGGCCATATTGCCTCCAGCAGCTCTTGCACTATTCCTGCGCACCATGCAGAGTTTGCTGAATCTTAGGAATGATCAGTATACACACAATGTTTTTACAGTGGTATGCAGCACATCAACAGTTACAGTGGAGAGAAGAAACAAGAAAACATTAATTTAAAAATAAAGGTAATTAATTGATTTGTGGTATACAGCTGAAATTTGGAACATAGGTAGAATACATGCATAGTACATAGGTACAGTGCATACATTGTACATTAGCCAGTGTTTGTGAGTAAGAGTGAAATGCATTATGTATTTTAAATAAAATTAATAATGATGTAGTACCTCTTATTTAACCATATTATTAAATCTGTAATGTTATCCAAGACAATATACTATATGGCTGGAAATATATAAACCTTAGACCTTTGGCAATCTAAAAATATATATTAATATATACATATACATTTTGCATGCAAGAAAATCCATTGTGCAAATCATATTCTATTTTGATAACCTATTGTTAACAAAGATCACTTTCGTCCTTCTAGACTTCTTCAGGTCTGTGTACAAGAACCCTAAAACTATCTACAAAAAATATTATTGTATAATTAGTTAGTCATTTTGAATAAAGTGGAAAAAAGAATAAGGTAAAGAAAAAATGTGTTATGATAGAAACAAAATATACACTTCAATTAAAAATTATTTAATATGGTATTTAAAACCAACTGGAAGAATAAAATAAAATAAAACATGTGGCAATTTTTTAAGTTCCAGTACACTTTTAAGCGAACAGTAGTAGTTTAGTCCAGGCTTCCTAAATGAGTTCAGCTTTAATTGCCTCATGAGTTAACATTTCTCCAGCATATTTAGGATATCTCCTTCAAGATTACCCATGTCTATGTGATCCAGTATCTGGAACTTAAAATAAGTGTGTCTTTTATGAAGAGCAAGGTGATTGGCTAGTGCATTATTTTTACATCCAGACTGGAATTCTGCCAGATGATATGAAATCCTATGCTTAAGTTTATTTACAGTTTTCCCCACATAAAATGAATCACATTCACTGCACTGTGCCCTGTAAATTACTTTTGTAGTGTTACAGTAAACCCCTGCACTGGTCTTAGGGATTTTCTTTAAATAAGGGCAATAAAAATATCACCTTGATGTATAAATATAGAAAATGTACAATTAGCTTCACATCTTTTAGTGTTTCTCTCATATAGTCTAGGATTAAATTCAACAAAACTTCTAATGTTCCTGGCCTTCCTGTAAACAAAGAATGGGCTTCACCTAAAGATGTTAATCAGAAAAGGATTTCCTGTGACAATGGCCCAGTTTTCTTTAATAAAAATTTTGATACTGTGATAATCCAAAGTGTATGTCAGGATGCAGCTATTTGTCATTTGTTATGGAATTTCTAAACATTCTCCTACTAGGGAGGTTGAGTGAAAGTACTTCAGTCCTTTTCATTTCTGTTATGGATTCCAGGATGTTTTTTTTTTTAACATCTGACTTTCATAGCCTCTCACTAGAAAATCATTCTTTAAGTTGTTCAGGTTTCCCAAAAAATGGTTCCATCTCTGTGGTAATTCTAGCTAATCTATAGCCCTGGACTTCATTACATTATACTTGCTTTTTGTAGGATGTAGACTTTTACTGTGGAGTAATAAGTTAACCCTCGTTGGTTTTCTGAATAGATCAGTGGTGATTCTTTTATTGTTGGTGTCCTTGGAAATCTGCATATCTACGAAAGTGGTTGAAGTATAGCTATGGGAAGAGGTAAACTTCAGGAAGAGGGCTGTTTGATTGAGATAAGTTATAAAATCGTCAAGCTACAAGATGTCACCTTCCAACACAATAAAGATATCATTACTATAATATAAATAGCACGTGATATGCTCCATGTAGTCTGTGTTGTTTAACACAATGTCCTCTTCAAAGGGTTACATTATTATGACAGCTACTTAGTAGGGCAGGACCAGCTCGAATGTTGCACTGATGGGGGAAGGGATGTGAATTTAACATGTATCCCAATACAGTGTGTTTTACAGCACAATTAACCACTCCCATGCCTGATAAAAAGTATATATATAGGGCAGGACCAGCTTGAATGTTGCACTGATGGGGGAAGGGATGTGAATTTAACATGTATCCCAATACAGTGTGTTTTACAGCACAATTAACCACTCCCATGCCTGATAAAAAGTATATATATATATATATATATATATATATATATATATATATAGTTAGAAAGTCTGTTAGAAAACTATTATTCTGTTATTTTTGTTTTACTTAGATCGCTTGTATGTGTACTTAATAAAGGATTTTCAACTGGAATCGGACTGTCTACCATCCTTGGATTACTTTTGAATACTTAGTAATTCTCTATAATATTTCAAATTATATTTTTTATTATTTTTTGACTTAGGACGACATTAAGTTCACTATTTCTGCTACCATTTTCTGATTCAAGTTGATAGCAGAGATGACAGTCCAAACTGAATGTTGAGTAAAGAGTGGAAGGTCATTGTTTTGGTAGAGATGGCAATCTACGTATGTTTTAAGGTATATTGGCTGTTTTTTCACTGTTGGCCGTGGAGATTTAAATTGTATTATTGACTAAAGAGATATTTAGTCTCTGGATATCTACGGCTTGAGTCAATGCTGGCCCAGTAACAGAGTATGAATAGCTTTTATATTATCTCTGTCTTTGGACCTCAAAGCATTCTAATACCATGCACAATTACCTGGGTATAGGTGCAGTGTTGTTGCATCTCTGTTGTGATGAATGTTAGGCCAATTTTTTGAGCCAGCTGGAGAGTAAACATTAGGGAATGAGTGTTTGGACCAAATGTGCATGATGATATTAGCATTGTTTTGGAGGTGGAGTCATGCATCTGTCACTCTTTGCAGTAATATGGTCTAGTGGACTAAAAGCCCAAGATATTCTAAAGCTTATCTATGTCTGTGGTATATTTGGATAAAGTGCTAATGATGCTGCAAGTGACCTCAGCTTGATTATCAGCCTGGGTGCCTGTAAAGCTGAGTATGTAATACTGGACTGAGTAGCCACTACCAGCTGACCCATCTTGGGGGGGGGGGGGGTAGTGAGATGGCTATAGCTCACCAACTCTAAATGTGAGCAATAGGTGTTACATGCAAAGGAGACCAAACTTTCCAGGCCCATACTATCTCTGTGCATCACATTCTAACTGAGAGGAAATCAGCATGAGAAGGAATGCTTCTCCTTTGAAAGACAGTCATAGCAGAGCTCAGAAGAGCTGCCACTGGGGAGGAAGGTGGTGACCTCAGATGCAGAGGGTAGGCCATCCAGGAGAGACATCAAGCTGGCCTACTGCTGCCACCTGACTCCTGCTGGAAAATGGAGATCTGATGAGGATTTAAGACAAGAACAAATGGGCCTTAAGGCCCTTAGCTATATAAGTAAGGCTCAGATTCTGTCCTTTTGAAATTAATGGGCTGATTGGATACAGAACTATCAGGCAAGGTTCTGCAGGGAACAAATAAAAAGAAAAGAAAAACGTTCCCTTCAAACTTATCAATAATTTTTTTTATTTAGTAGGCTCTGAACCTGGAATGCTAGCAACCTTCTCTTTTTACAAATGAAAACAATAGTGTAATGTAAACACTAAAAGTGCACTAGCACTTTTAACAAATATAACACCTAGTTACATAAGTCGCAAACATTGTTAGCATTGTGCAGTGAAAAAAAGATGCTCCAACATAAAACAAACAAGTTTCAGAAAACAGAGTGAGAAGCTTCTGAAGGGCAAACTGGTGAACACAATTAAGGAAGAAGAAAATAGATGGGGTCAAAGGGAAGATGTGATATTTGTCAAAGAAACAGTCTGATGATGGCCATTTTCTATGGTACATATGAATAAATTATGCTTGGATGACAGTGAAAGAAAAGCTAGCAGCTAAAACTATATATATATATAGATATATATATATATATATATATATATATTCCTATTACAAGAACGAAAGTTCACTACTTCGAACTTGTAATAGGAAGAAAGTGAACTTTTGCGAAAGTGCACTTCAGGACATAAAAAACAAGCTATGTCCTCCACTATGGTGTGATAGTCACAGACCTTAGGGTTAGGGCATGGGTTAGGGTAAGGGGAT